>NC_142488.1:30433448-30736478 GCF_049115385.1 Moschus berezovskii | reverse complement strand
TTGACTATAGTAAGTCATTTCCATCTGGGATGTGGAGGATGATACTCACATCATCCATGGTTTACTGGACTGACTTTAGAATGAAAAATGAATGACGAGTAAAATTTGATGAACACTAGGGCTTTCAAGAAATATTTATGACCTCAAAATGACATAAACAAGCCAATTAGTTTGGTTTTAATCCACTTCATTTTCCCAGGGTTAGGATGGTGACACAGATTCTTCTATTTTCTGCCTGACTAATCTGTGCATCACTCTTGAGTTGCTTTAAGAGTCTACTTTTCCAAGAATTAGCTCTGCTTTTTGAAAGTTTTCTTCCTGAATGAATGGTCTCTGACTTCACTTGACCTGCATGCAGTTGATTAATCTTCAAAAAGTAATCAAGAGAAGATATATAGCTTTTGCTGTAAAAGAAAGTCCTTAAGGCTTCTTTTTAGGTGGTTTGAGCAAGTAGTGTGCTTTTTTTTGCTTCTATCCTTGTTCCGTTCATCACATTTTGATACCATTAACAATAAGAATGCTAATAAGTCATTTACACTAAGCTAAAATGGAAAGGGGAAACCAACTCAGATGGATCTTGTTAATGTAAATAACTCGAGCTTTTTATGGACAGGCACACTCATTTCATATCATTTAGATTGATTTTTTTTCTAGAACCCATTGTGGAATACCTTGGTTTTCAGAGAATGTAATGAGGTTGAAATGTACTGATGTTCCTTATATGTATAACATTTCAAGTAGAGGTTATTATTGTAAATATATGACACACTTTACCGCCAAACTCTCTGCAGTGCAAATGTTCTTTATCCCCATATATTAAAGTATTTTAATAGTACATATTGAATTAAAATGGCCATTGCCTTTTTGATGGCAAAGCAACAAAATATATATATTCTTTTGCATTGTATGGTATTACTGATTAATATTATCTCTGGCAGAGTGTCTTTAGCGATATTATAAATTGTAATTATCTAATAGGAAATCTCAAGTTTTTTGGATGACAGTTCTTAGTCAACCTATTTTGCTATGGAAAATAGAAAATATCATCAACTGCTTTTACAGATATGATAATAACAGAATAGTGGTCCTATTATATCAATAGGAGACTAGTTTTTCCAGGGTTTCTTTTTAAAGGAAGCATTAAAATTTGATCATTGGAGCTGAATTATATCATTTAATGGTGTTAAGTAATAATAATGAAAATATTCCTTTAATTTTGAACTTCAGTAGATTGCAGTTGAAATGAGTAAATTAGAGATGGCATTATTGTATTAGCAAAGGAATGGGCTACATTAGATTTAGTGTTGGCATCTTATTTGCTTAATGTATATTCTGCATAACCTTTTAGTAAAGGAATTTGGGAAATATTGTGTTAAATAATTTAAATATACACTTTGATTATTGATTAGAACAGAAACTAGCATTGACACATAATTAGAAAAACTGATGGCCAGTGTTGAAGTCCAGAGAAATGTCATTAACATATTTCTAGCCTGCATATCATTAGAGTAAAAGTACTTATTAGAATATCCTTGTCTATTTTTAGGTTTTTTATGCTGAACCTTCCTTTTTTACACTTCTATTTTCTGTGGGCAGACATATTGCATAACTAGCTTTGACTGTCTATTGCCACTTTAATATAATGTAATGCATTTGAGTTATGATTTCTTAAGCTGAGTATCTGGAGGTATCCTCAAGTTTATCATTGCTACTATAGAAGAAAGATCTTTAAGGGGCAGGGAGGCAGTACTTTGTAATACATAGCAAAATAAATAGATGAAAACTTTCTATGTGGGTAAAAAGGTTACCAATAATAGTAAATAAATATTAGCATATAAATGAGGCTAAAGATACTGCTTTAATATTGTGATAGAGATAAATATACTAACATTAAGATATTACTGTTGTGATCTCCTGCTTCCTGATTGAGAACTTTCAAATTGCTTATTGCAACAGAAATTTTAAAAATGGTGATGTTACTATATGGTTTCCAGTAACCTGAAATGCTAACAAAGCATATGAGACAAAGAGAGAGGGAGAGGGGAAGAGAAAGAGAGAATGAATCTCATGTTTATTTTTGATATCCTATCATCTACCTTTATTCTCAGTTCAGGTACCCTAGCAAATGAATATTTTCAGGAAAGTTTGAATGAATCACTAATAAACTGAAGTGATTCTTGTTCTGTTGATCCATTTCAGTTGCTTGGATAACAAATAATTGAATGCAACAGTCCCAAATTCAGTCATTTAGACAATAAGGAAACTTGCAAAATATTAAAAAGGCAGTGTGTGTACATGGCCTGAATTTACCCTTTATACCATAATTTAGTATTTTCCACTCATTTTTATGTTCTTTTTTAATTCATCACAATTTTGACCTTATTGAAAATGGTCAGCCAATTTACATATATTTTTAATCTCTTTTAGGAGTTTGTTAAAAGGAATATTATTCCTTGTTAAGGAGTGGGCTTACCAGGTGGCTCAGTGGTAAAGACTTCCCCTGCCAATGCAGGAAACACAAGAAGCCCAGGTTTGATCCCTGGGTGATTAAGATCCTCTGTAGAAGGAAATGACAACCCAATCCAGTATTCTTGCCTGAAAAATCTCATGAACAGAGGAGCCTGGTGTGCTACAAACCATGGGGTAGCAGAGAGTCAGACACGACTCAGTGACTGAACACACAGTTAAGTAACATAGTTTCTTGCTAGGTTGTGGAATTTAAATAATGACATATAATCTAATCATGTGATTTAAGGTTTTCATCCTGGATGAGTGTCTTTACCAAATTTGTTCAGAAGTGTTTGAGTATAATCCCTATCTATGTTACCAAGAATCTCTTTTTAATTACTTTACCAGGATGGTTTTTACAACTAGTTTATTTAAGTAGGGGCTTCCCTGGTGGCTCAGCTGGTAAAGAATCTGCCTGCAATGCCAGAGATCTGGATTTGATCCCTGGGTTGGGACAATACCCTGGAGAAGGGAACAGCTACCCACTCTAGCATTCTGACCTGGAGAGTTCCATGGATGTATGGTCCATGGGGTCGCAAAGAGTCGGACATGAATGAACGACTTTCACCTTATTTAAGTGGCATAATATTTAGGCATAATATCCTATGCCTATGCAGTCACAATAAATAATATTGAACGACTGACAGGCCGTCTATAAATTGTTTAAACAGTTGGAAAATATGTCCACCATGTTCCAGTGCTGAATGACATACAGTAGATATTCTGTGGATGGTGTCCCCAGGTATGTCATCACTAGGAGTCTGTTAAGAAAATATATTTGAAACAAAATTTGTTGTTCCTTTGTTACTGATTTTAATAAGATATATTCCCTGGTGGCTCAGATGGTAAAGCATCTGTCTACAATGCGGGAGACCCAGGTTCGATCCCTGGGTTGGGAAGATCCCCTGGAGAAGGAAATGGCAACCCACTCCAGTACTATAGCCTAGAAAATCCCGTGAATGGAGGAGCCTGGGAGGCTACAGTCCATGGGGTCACAAAGAGTCGGACATGACTGAGTGACTTTACTTTACTATCTAATAAATGAGATAGTAGCAATTATGAGTAAAGTATTTTTGTAATTGTTATTTGTATTTCTTATTATGGGACAATGTATAGTTAATTAAAAAACATTTTGAATATTCAAATGAGTATAGAAAATAATAATAAAATGGCATAAATAATTTTGAAATTTATATATATATATATTTTAAGTTTTTATTTTTTTATTTTTTATGGTTTTAATAAAATCAATGATGATGTTTGAAAGTAAAGCATATGTTCCTTAAGTTGGGACATTTTTGTTCATTTCACAGTCTTCAAAATGGAATTAGCTGTGTTTGATTAGAAAAATAAATGGTATCATAGAACTTTCAAATGAATATCTGAAAACCTAAAAGCTGAGTGCTAGGAAAAATAGGTATCAGGTTGGTACATATGTTTTCTGATTAAATCATATCTCTATATAAAAATGCATGGGCCATTTAACAGTTGGAATATGAAATAAAAATGAAAATATATTAGTTGCAATGGTATTTGGATAAAATAGTAATGAACTAGAGTCTTGGTGGATGCCATTTAATTTTTATAACAGGATAATTTAATTCTCATAAAAATGGAATTTAATTGTTGTAAAGAATTATATAATCACAAGACTTAAGTGTTGTCTTGTGATTATACTTAAAAATAATGTAGTATACTTTTATATTTATTTGCTTATGGCAGACTTGTGGGGTTAGTGGGTCATATACTATCTCCTTGAGAGATGAGAAAACTGAAACAGCTATTAGGTGATGGAGAGGTTATGTATTATTAAAATTTAATAAGTTGGTTGAAATCCAGTGTTTTTACTTTTTAGAAATAATCAATTGTTCTGCAGTATTATTCTTGTGAGATTTTAAAAAATATTGCTGGAAAACTTCTACCTGAACTCAAAGTACTGTTTTCCCTAAAAAATAATTTTCTTATTTATTGCTAGTGATATAAATTCAAATATACGAAGTTCTTTTTGGTAAAATCTAACTAAAATTTCAGTAAGACAACCATGTTTTAGGAACCTCACATTTGTTTTGTGCAGTAGTTCTTGGGCAGTTTATCCTTATTTTATAGATGGAAAAACTGAGGCTTACTCTTGCCTGGAAAATCCCATGGACAGAGGAACCTGGTAGGCTGCAGTCCATAGGGTCGCTAGGAGCCGGACACGACTGAGCGACTTCACTTTCACTTTTCACTTTCATGCATTGGAGAAGGAAATGGCAACCCACTCCAGTGTTCTTGCCTGGAGAATCCCTGGGACGGGGGAGCCTGGTGGGCTGCCGTCTATGGGGTCGCACAGAGTCAGACACGACTGAAGCGACTTAGCAGCAGCAGCAGAGAGCTTTACTAAGGCCAGGATTACCCAGACAATAGAAAGATGTGCAAAAATCAAATTCAGTTTTACCTCTCCTCAAAGTTGATATTCTTTCCAATGGGGCTGCTCAGTAAAGTCGCCTGGGGGAGACTTATGAAAACGTTGGGATTAGAGCTGATATTTTTTATTTTATTGATCTGAGGTTGGGCCCTGACATCAGAAATTTTTAAAAGCTCATCAGGTGAGACTGTCATACAACTAAGGTAAAAGTAGTTGCAATAGAACAATGGTTTCTGTAGGTATATCTTTTTAGAGGATAAAACCCAGAATCTTTTGTACCAGGGTTTTTAAAAGATTTCTAGCCATTTTCTTCCTCAAGAGGTGACTAAGCCTGCTGTTCAAATCTTTAATTATTGGAGCATTGCTTATTGCTAACAGTCCTGTCGTTAATGAGAAATGGTTCATCCGCCAGATAAAATAGAAATAGACTAGCTGTCACGTAAGACTGGCTACCAAAAACATTCTCTTTTAGGATTAAGGGACTTACCTTATCTGCTGTCCGCACAACTCTCTCTTTCTCCATCCCTTCTTCTGTTTATTACTTCATGGGTGTATTTGTGATAGAAGGACGCTCTCATGCACACACTGCCTCCACCAAAGGCTTGTCCCAGATAACCTATGTGTGGAGGTCATACTTGGCTTTCTGTCCTTTTATTTATTTGTCCTTTATACTCTTCCTCTCTCACTTTGATCCTAATTAGTGTCTCTGCGCCCTATCATCAAGGGTTTGGTGATCCCTTTTTCAACCAATAAATATATCTTTCATTGGCACAGCTGATAAAGCCTCTTATTCCAGAGGAATTTTTTTAATAATAACAAAGGGATAATAAAAGAAAAGGAAAAAGCTATTTAAAAGTGACAGTGAAATAACTTTTTCACAGGACAAGTCTGTGATCCTATAAATCCATTTAAAAGATGGGAACAGCTTTAGTTAACTTCATGATCTCTGATATTAATGCCAGAAATAGATTGACTTTAATCACAAGCCATTATCTAGGATTAGTTTTGCTAAGCAGTCTGTTTTTCAGCCGAATATATGACTTTTAGTGACAATATATAACAGTCACTGGAGCCTGCAGTATCACTGTGGTTGTGAGGGGATCAAATTGGCAATTTTACTCACAGATGCAATGGCCTTCAGTTTAATACTATGTTGACTTAGCTGTATAGAAGGATACAAGGCAAGAGATAAGCTGGAATCTTTATGACATTGAGTGGCCCAGAAGCACCCAGAATACACACTTTTACACCTTATACACTTGGGGTAAGAGCTAGGGTTCATGTGGGCCACTTGATGCGAGGAAGCTTTATCCATGATTTCCCACTAATAGTGAAAGTCATTCTGCTGCTGCTGCTGCTAAGTCGCTTCAGTCATGTCCGACTCTCTGCAACCCCATAGACGGCAGCCCACCAGGCTCCCCCGTCCCTGGGATTCTCCAGGCAAGAACACTGGAGTGGGTTGCCATTTCCTTCTCTAATGCATGAAAGTGAAAAGTGAAAGTGAAGTCGCTCAGTCATGTCAGACTCTTAGCGACCCCATGGACTGCAGCCTACCAGGCTCCTCCATCCATGGGATTTTCCAGGCAAGAGTACTGGAGTGGGTTGCCATTGCCTTCTCCGAGTCATTCTGCTAACAGAGGATAAAGGCCTACATGTCAGTACACAGCCCCTCCTCACTAGCCTAAGAGCAGTCGTACCTAGGCAACAAAAGAGGCACGACTTTACCAATTATCTCAGCTCCCTAGTTCTCGGAAAACAAAATTCTTGTCATTTTCCCAGGAAAGCTTAGGCCTGATTTTAACCTTTAAGTCCGAGAGCCAACTAGTCTTGGGTTGAAATCCAATTTTTGCATTTAATTAGTTATATGGTGCTGGGAAACTTTCTGAGCCTTAGTTTTGCTCATTGTGCAAAGTTGAATCAATGATATCTACCTGATAGAGTTACTGTAAGGATTAAGTTGAATAATGTGTGTGTGTGCTCAGTCCTCTCTGACTCTTTTGCAATCCCATGGACTGTGGCCATCAGATTCTCTAGGCAAGAATACTGGAGTGGGTTACCATTTCCTTCTCCAGGGAATCTTCCCGACCCAAGGATCTAACCCGTGTCTCTTGCATCTCTCGCCTTGGCAGGTGGATTCTTTACCTCTGATCTGCCTGGTTCCCATCAGTTAAACAGTACCTGGCGCTATTGGTAAAGAACCTGCCTGCCAATGCAGGAGACATAAGAGATGTGGGTTTAATCCCTGGGTCAGGAAGATCCCCTGGAGGAGGGCATGGCAACCCACTCTAGTATTCTTACCTGGAGAACCCATGGACAGAGGAGCCTGGCGGGCTACAGTCCATAGGGTCACACAGAGTCGGACATGACTGAAGTGACTTAGCATGCACACACAAGCATTCGGAAATAGCAGCTAAAACATAAGTCAAGTGTCTGGAATATTGAGTAAATTAAATGTTACTTCACTTTGTATTCCTATAAATTGTCTTGATTAGAGAGAGTTGATCTTCCTAATTATTTTGCTTTCCTCCAGGATAAATGCTGACTTTCCCCATATTAAATTGTTCCCTATGTTAAATCTTCCTGTTTTTCCTGTGAACTTCCCACTCATTCCAATTTCCTGATCTGAGAGATTTTCTGGTTCACAGCTTGATTTCTGGGTCATAGCCCTTGATGTCCTTGAGTTCCAGAATATAATCTAATACTTCACAGCAAACTTAAACTACATCTTGAATTCATCAGTGGTGGCATTGCACACACATGGCACACACACACGGACACATGCACACACATAGACTCGATTACACTAAAGATTTTCAACAAGTCTCCTTAAGACTGGTTCATAATTATAATACATGTTTCCTATAATTGTCATGGTATTTGTCAGGTGCCGATTAGCTCACTTGCAAAAATATAGTTTTCCTTCTGCAACCATAACTTTATTTAATGACGTGTGAGTGGGTGTTCATTGGAAGGACTGATGCTAAAGCTGAAACTGCAATACTTTGGCCACCTCATGCGTCGAGTTGACTCACTGGAAAAGAGTCTGATGCTGGGAGGGATTGGGGGCTGGAGGAGAAGGGGATGACCGAGAATGAGATGGCTGGATGGCATCACCGACTCTGTGGACATGAGTTTGAGTGAACCCCAGGAGTTGGTGATAGACAGGGAGGCCTGGAGTGCTGTGATTCATGGGGTCATGGAGAGTCGGACACGACTGAGCGACTGAACTGAACTGAACTGAACTGGGTGGTTGAACTGGTTCCCAAGAATCTAAGGAACGTTCTTGTCTTCTGAAACCCAGAGTAGCATTTGTACGGGAATGTTGATGTACTCTGGTGTAATGTTTACTGAGTATTTATAAGTGCTGGGCATAGTAATTAACATTTTATAAGTATAATTTTATTTCATTCCCATGACAACCCCAGGAAGAAGACAGTATTATGATGATCATTTACAACTGCAGAGCTTAAGAAACTTGTTCACATTTTTCAGCTCGTGGGTTGGAGTTGAGAGTTCCTGCTTGTAACTACTACAGAAAATAGTTGTAATGCAGAATATTTCTGTATTCCTCACTGATTTTTTTCTTTGTGTTGATTGTTACAGACCTAATTAACTTCCTTTGAAAATAGAGGGACATCAATCAGTTGCTTCCAAATGTGCTGGAAATAAATGTAAAAAGTCATACGAATGGGAGTCCTGACTAAGAGAGATACTGGATTCTGTGTCTATACTATAATATCTCCCTCAGAGAATGCTTAAATAATTAATCAAAGTGGAAAGATGTTTACAAATCTTGTGGGTTTGGGATCCTACCCAAGCCACCCTAGAGTTATCAAAGGGAAACACTAACCAGTTATGAATATATTCCCTTTTGTTCTGTCTCTTGTTAACTCTAGATGGCAAAAGAATCACTTAAGGTATGTCAAAACATCTATCTCAAATATTTCCTCATTGGTTTGTGATGTAAACATCTCTTATCTACCTGCTAAAAGATAGATTAGCAAAAAGAAAGGGAGAGACAAGGAGAGAGAGAGTCCTAAGAAGGACTAAATAAATATGTACATTTTACCTAGACTTGAATATCTAACTTTTCTCTATGTGTCACAATTCTTTGTGTGGATAAGTATTATCTGAGTCAGTTGAGACCTTGGGTCTGTATAGAAGCAGCTGGACAAGTGAGCACTTTGGAAAAGTGTTTGAGAAACGATTTCATTAGTGTTCTATCAGTGGAGGTGCTATAGGTGAAAGCATTTAAAGTGGAATGAGTCCATGTATACGCCTCAGGAAAAGGAGTGGCTCTTTTGTGATCTCTTGAGAACTGTTTTATTTAAAATTAACGCTATTCAGTAGGCAAGAGTATGGGATGGAGCCCTTGATAAATGTACCTCATATCACCCAAAACATAATAGTAGACTGTGATAATGGTGTAGTTGTTGCTAACTGAAGGGAGTCTGAGCATATGTAGCAGGAAGTGGGGAAAGACTAGCCTAGAACAATAAGAATCATTGAGCACTTGGGTATTCAGAGAACCTCGGTTCAAGAAGCAGGTTTCAAAAGGCTAAAAATAAGGACAAATCCCACCCACTTCAGAATATAGCAAGTATAAAAATTAGTAAGGTATAAGCTCCTGGATAAAAAATTAAACATATGTAATTTTCTCTGAACTATTGTATCTTCCATGTCCAGTTCTAACTGTTGCTTCCTGACCTGCATACAGGTTTCTCAAGAGGCAGATCAGGTGGTCTGGTATTCCCATCTCTTTCAGAATTTTCCACAGCTTATCGTGAACCACACAGTCAAAGGCTTTGGCATAGTCAATGAAGCAGAAATAGATATTTTTCTGGAACTCTCTTGCTTTCTCCATGATCCAGCGGATGTTGGCAATTTGATCTCTGGTGCCTCTGCCTTTTCTAAAACCAGCTTGAACATCTGGAAGTTCACAGTTCACGTATTGCTGAAGCCTTGCTTGGAGAATTTTGAGCATGACTTTACTAGCGTGTGAGATGAGTGCAACTGCGCGGTAGTTTGAGCATTCTTTGGCATTGCCTTTCTTTGGGATTGGAATGAAGACTGATCTTTTTCAGTCCTATGGCCACTGCTGAGTTTTCCAATTTGCTGGCATATTGAGTATAGCACTTTCACAGCATCATCTTTCAGGATTTGAAATAGCTCAACTGGAATTCCATCACCTCCACTAACTTTGTTCATAGTGATGCTCTCTAAGGCCCACTTGACTTCACATTCCAAGATGTCTGGCTCCAGGTGAGTGATCACACCATCGTGATTATCTTGGTCGTGAAGATCTTTTTTGTACAGTTCTTCTGTGTATTCTTGCCACCTCTTCTTAATATCTTCTGCTTCTGTTAGGTCCATACCATTTCTGTCCTTTATCGAGGCCAACTGCAAAAATGTTCCCTTGATATCTCTAATTTTCTTGAAGAGATCTCTTGTTTTTCCTATTCTGTTGTTTTCCTCTATTTCTTTGCATTGATCACTGAGGAAGGCTTTCTTATCTCTCCTTGCTGTTCTTTGGAACTCTGCATTCAGATGCTTATATCTTTCCTTTTCTCCTTTGCTTCTTGCTTCTCTTCTTTTCACAGCTATTTGTAAGGCCTCCTCAGACAGGCATTTTGCTTTTTTGCATTTCTTTTCCATGGGGATGGTCTTGGTCCCTGTCTCCTGTACAATGTCACGAACCTCCGTCCATAGTTCATCAGGCACTCTAGCTATCAGATCTAGTCCCTTAAATCTATTTCTCACTTCCACTGTATAATCATAAGGGATTTGATTTAGGTCATATCTGAATGGTCTAGTTGTTTTCCCTACTTTCTTCAATTTAAGTCTGAATATGGCAATAAGGAGTTCATGATCTGAGCCACAGTCAGCTCCTGGTCTTGTTTTTGCTAACTGTATACAGCTTCTCCATCTTTGGTTGCAAAGAATATAATCAATCTGATTTCGGTGTTGACCATCTGGTGATGTCCATGTGTAGAGTCTTCTCTTGTGTTGTTGGAAGAGGGTGTTTGCTATGACCAGTGCGTTCTCTTGGCAAAACTCTATTATCCTTTGCCCTGCTTCATTCCGTGCTCCAAGGCCAAATTTGCCTGTTACTCCAGGTGTTTCTTGACTTCCTACTTTTGCATTCCAGTCCCCTATAATGAAAAGGACATCTTTTTTGGGTGTTAGTTCTAAAAGGTCTTGTAGGTCTTTATAGAACCGTTCAACTTCAGCTTCTTCAGCGTTACTGGTTGGAGCATAGTCTTGGACTACTGTCATATTGAATGGCTTGCCTTGGAAACAAACGGAGATCATTCTGTCATTTTTGAGACTGCATCCAAGTACTGCATTTTGGACTCTTTTGTTGACCATGATAGCTACTCCATTTCTTCTAAGGGATTCTTGCCCATAGTAGTAGATATAATGGTCATCTGAGTTAAATTCACCCATTCCAGTCCATTTTAGTTCACTGATTCCTAGAATGTCGATGTTCACTCTTGCCATCTCCTGTTTGACCACGACCAATTTGCCTTGATTAATGGACCTAACATTCCAGGTTCGTATGCAATATTGCTCTTTACAGCATCGGGCCTTGCTTCTATCACCTGACCTGTATACAGGTCAGGAAACAACAGTTAGAACTGGATATGGAACAACAGACTGGTTCCAAATAGGAAAAGGAGTATGTCAAGGTTGTATATTGTCACCCTGCTTATTTTACTTATATGCAGAGTACATCATGAGGAACACTGGGCTGGAAGAAGCACAACCTGGAATCAAGATTGGCGGGAGAAATATCAATAACCTCAGATATGCAGATGAAACCATCCTTATGGCAGAAAATGAAGAGGAACTAAAAAGCCTCTTGATGAAAGTGAAAGAGGAGAGTGAAAAAGTTGGCTTGAAGCTCAACATTCAGAAAACAAAGATCATAGCATCTGGTCACATCACTTTATGGGAAATAGATGGGGAAACAGTGGAAACAGTGTCAGACTTTGTTTTTTGGGGCTCCAAAATCACTGCGGATGCTGATTGCAGCCATGAAATTAAAAGACGCTTACTCCTTAGAAGGAAAGTTATGACCAACCTTGATAGTATATTAAAAAGCAGAGACATTACTTTGCCAACAAAGGTCCGTCTAGTCAAGGCTATGGTTTTTCCAGTGATCATGTATGGATGTGAGAGTTGGACTGTGAAGAAAGCTGATCGCTGAAGAGTTGATGCTTTTGAACTGTGGTGTTGGAGAAGACTCTTGAGAGTCCCTTGTACTGCAAGGAGATCCAACCAGTCCATTCTAAAGGAGATCAGTCCTGGGTGTTCATTGGAAGGACTGATGCTGAAGCTGAAACTCCAATACTTTGGCCACCTTATGAGAAGAGTTGACTCACTGGAAAAGACTCTGATGCTGGGAGGGATTGGGAGCAGGAGGAGATTGGGATGACAGAGAATGAGATGGCTGGATGGCATCACCAACTCAATGGTCATGAGTTTCAGTGAACTCTGGGATTTGGTGATGGACAGGGAGGCCTGGCGTGCTATCATTAATGGGGTTGCAAAGAGTCGGACATGACTGAGCGACTAAACTTAACTGTACTGAACTGATTGTATCTTCAGCTTTCCTTCCACTGAAATATAAAAAAGTGCATATGAAGAATGAGGAAAAACCATAAAATATAGAATATTAAGAAACTAGAAGATAAATTAATCTGTACTTTGTCATGACACTAGTAAATCTGATAGTTTAAATATTAGTTGCAGAAAGATTTTAGCAATATATGATGCAGTGAAAATGTGGATGTGAGAGTGTTAGTCGCTCAGTTGTGTCCAACTCTTTGCAACCCCGTGGACTGTAGCCCACCAGGCTCCTCTGTCCATGGGGATTCTCCAGGCAGGGATATTGGAGTGGGTTGCCATGCCCTCCTCCAGGGATATGATGCAGAGTTTCTATTAAATGATAGTATCTGTGTATTCATAGTAAGTGGAAGCATATATTTTAAGCAAAAAATATTGCCAAAGGAAAAATTATAACTTCTACATTCACTTTAGTCCTAATATATACTGGTAAGGTAACCAGTGACTTAAGCATACATGCACAGCCAGTGCTTGAACGAATGCTTTCATTTGTTTAAAGTAATTTTTTCTGAAATTGATCAAGAGGCCCTTAAAAACCATAATAATTCTGAGAACTTAATCTTGCAGAAGAAATGGAAACTTTTGACATTAGACTGTATTGTCATCCTGAACATTGGTTGCCAATTCCAGCATTATTATAGAGCAATCATTTTTTTACTTAATATAAGTGTTTTACTGGGTTGACTGTATATAGATGAAAATGAAAATGAGAAAAAGGATTATTTTATAGAGCTCAAATGTTGGACAAGTGGCTGGATAGACTTGGATTTTGTTTTTCCCGTGAGTTTATCTACCCGCACCAGTAATAATCTAGGAATCTTGGAGCTTCTACTTCTGACATTGTAATTTGTCTCAGACACTAAAGCTTTTAAAATTTATTTGCCTGTGGTCATTATTTTATCAAGTAGAAATTCATTTTAAGTCATCAAACTCTTATTGATTGACAACTTTATATAAGAAAGGGTGTTGTATACTCCACATGTATAAAAAAGATATAGGGTAGAATCTTCCAAGGAATTGGTAATTCAGTATGGGCCAACAGGGAAGTACATGGGTAATTATCATACATGACAGAATGTGACCTCATCCACACAAATTGTTACATATAGTCAGTTCAGTCACTCAGTCATGTCTGACTGTTTGTGACCACATGAATCGCAGCACACCAGGCCTCCCTGTCCATCACCAACTCCTGGAGTTTACCCAAACTCATGTCCATCAACTCAGTGATGCCATCCAGCCATCTCATCCTCTGTCGTCCACTTCTCCTCCTGCCCCCAATCCCTCCCAGTGTCAGGGTCTTTTCCAATGAGTCAACTCTTCTCATGAGGTGGCCAAAGTATTGGAGTTTCAGCTTCAGCATCAGTCCATCCAGTGAACACCCAGGACTGATATCCTTTAGGATGGACTGGTTTGATCTCCTTTTAGTCCAAGGGACTCTCAAGAGTCTTCTCCAACACCACAGTTCAAAATCATCAATTCTTCGGCAATCAGCTGTCTTCACAGTCCAACTCTCACATCCATGCATGACCACTGGAAAAACCATAGCCTTGACTAGACGGACCTTGGTTGGCAAAGTAATGTCTCTGCTTTTTAATATTCTATCTAGGTTGGTCATAACATATAGTAGAATATTTTTAAAAGTATTTAAACATGCTTGAGGACAGTATCCCCTTCTAATATATGTCTATGTCCAGTGAAAATGTGGATGTGTTATAATCTTTTAGGTAGAATGTTGAAAAAATTGAAATCCACTGGATCTGTATAGTTGTCCTTGCTCTGCTTCCTTATTTTCATTCTCTGGAATTAAATACAATGATCTATAAACAGAGAAGGTGATTTTGGAGCAGGAACCTAACCTGCTGTTCTGTTTCCTTATTTCTTTCAAAGTCCATTGATTTCTTAAGTAATAAACTCTTTCACCATTTTGAATGAGGTTTGGTATAACTGCTTTCTTTTTAATATGTGTGATTTCTGATAAAATCTTCTGGATTTTTGGTCATTTGTTTAAACCTGTTCTTTAGGCCTGATGCCAGCTTACTTTGGTGAAAGTCATTTTGAATCTGCATGTGTGCACTTGCATGCACACACACACACAGATACTCAAAGGTTTGAACAGGGGCTTTTTAAAAGTTAAACCTAGTAAGATGAATCACCTCCAACGTGAGAAAAAGCTCTTTAGACTGTTTTAAAGTCAACATGGAGAAGAGAAATTGGCTTATAATACACCTTTGATTCTTAACCTTTTTGAGAGCTATCGAAGAGATGCTTCTCTATAAAGTTAACATATATTGACCATAAAATATATAAGGGAGGACGTCTACATATAAAACTTAGAAAATGGTTTAGTGGGAACAGTTGTTTTATTAGCCTTCTGCTCTTTAATGACTGAGACCATCCTGGGGCTATTTAAAAGATGATTTAATTTGTCCTCTAAACACATGGATGAGTTCACGGTGTTCTTTTTTTCCCCTTGAAACGACCATGTCTGCATTGATATTAAAAGCATGGATCAGGAATCTTTGTAATAAGTCAGTATTTTAAATGATTTGAAGTTGGTAATTTAAACAGCTTTAAACATGGATAAAATGAAGTATTATAAATATTTGTAGTGAAATATTCCATCAACTTTCTACTTCACAATTAAAGGTTGTTTCAAGTGTAATTTTATTGTGAACTGTGCTTGGGTATAACTTCAATTTTTATGTAGTATCTATACCATTATGTTCTTCATGAAAATGATCAGTGGAACAAATAATCTTCCTAGAGATAACCTCTTCCAGTTTGCCCTAGATCGGTAAATGATGCTATCATCTATTTGCTTGGCTGCTCAGAGCAAAATCTGTACATCATCCTTTCACAAATCCCTGTTATCCCTAATTTTCAATTCATTCATGATGCCTTGTGGGTTATACTTTCAGAATAGATCACTAAGTCTTCACTGTCTCTCCCTCTTTACAACCACCACTCTAGGTCAGAGTTGTCATCTCTTGACCACAGGAAGAACTTGCTAATTGCCAACTCTGCTTCCATTCTGGTTCTACCCTTAGTACATTTATGCACAGCATCTAGGATGGTATCATACAATTCAAGTCCTTCACATTTGCTCTCCCAACTGTTTGGGTGCTTTTCTTTCACACTACATTTCACAGCCAAATGAAATGAACCCCAGAAAGATTTTGTACTTTTTTAAACTATTGTCAGAATAGCATGCTCCTGTGGTCCTAGGTCATGTTAAACAAGTCTCCTGTTTTAAATCTGTCCTTATGTTATTTCATATTTTGCATGCTGCATTTGAGAGCAGCTATTTTTTCTTTTATATTCTAGTGGTTTCTAATCATAATATCAAGTGGATATATGAGGAAAGAAATATTTTTTCATTAATAGCTGTTAATGGAGAGCATAACCTGTGAACTTATCTGTCTTATAGTTCATCTACCTTATGAAAATATTGTTTTCATAATTTTTGTTGAAATATATTCAAAATTGTTTTTTTTAATTACCATGTTGCTAGTCAATATTTAACTGAAATGTAGATTAGGCAAATTACATAATAACTTCCTTTCTTATCTGGGAGCCCACATGAATATTGAGAGTATTGAGATATTAATTAAGGTATCTGCTATCCTCTGAGGAGAATATGATCTATTTGTGGAATAAAGACAAAGCACAGCAGAAATATCTAATTTTATTTCTGTCAAGTGTGGTTTAGATGATATTTATTATACCTTAAAAGTTTTAGTTGAATGTTCTTCCATTTTAGCTGGTTTAATCTCTGAGGTAAGAGAGGTAAAAGGAGCAGTACTGCCTTATTTTCTGTGCGTTTGTTTATATAGATTCATGGGGAGATCTTGATCCAAGGAGAGAGAGAATAAGAGCAACAGGGTAGGTATGGGCCAGAAATTTGATCATACAGTAGAGGACTGACACAGTCAAAAGCACTAGGAAGGCAAGGAGACTATTGTGATAGGACGGGGGAGCCTGGTGGGCTTCCATCTATGGGGTCGCACAGAGTCGGACACGACTGTAGTCGTTTAGCAGCAGCAGCAGGAGCAAGTTGGTACCTCAATTTACTTTATTCATTTACTCACATAATAAATACTTATTTAGTACCTACAGTGGTTTTTCCAGTTGTATTTGAGTTAGGTGATGGATGTAAGAGTTAGACATTACTGCATTAGGGTATGATATACAAGGTGCAATTATGTATCTTCAAAAATCTGTTCTATCGTTGATGGTTTTTTACATTTAATATTGTTTAATACAATATTAATAGAGTAGACAGTATTATTGGTCTTCCTCATGTTTAACATTGGTTGTATGAATGATACACAATGCAATAGAAAACTCCTCAACTCTCTGGGAAGAATTAATTCTGACTTAGATACAGTGGGTCAGAGGAGATTGTTCTTACTGTAGTACTGCTGTCTTATCCCAATACTGTTGATAATTCTGGACTTGTCCAGTCATCTAATAGATGGTGACTTCCTCATAAGTGGGACCTGTTCATAGCTGAATTTTTTAAGGGCCTAAAAGAGTGCCTGCTTTTTAGTAAGTGCACAATATTTGTTTGTTGAAGGCATGGGATTTAGATTAGTCGATTAGTGATGGAGGCAAGGCTAATAATATGTGCAAAATCAAGTCAGGATTTTCTCTTTTTTTTGGCTATGACATGAGGGATCTTATTTTCCTGACCAGAGATTGAACTCATGCTGCCTGCAGTGGACCCACAGAATTTTAACCTATGGACTGCCAGGGAAATCCCTCAAGTCAGAATTTTAAAGTTCTAAGTAGGGTTGATCATCAGACTGATAGGCTAAATTCACTTTGTTACTAATTAAATTAATACAAAGAATTGTAATACTAAGCAATTAATGGTCAACATCCCAGGGTTGGAATTATTATTTGGGTCCCACCTCATGTTTTCCTGCTTTTTCTTGGCTATTTCATTGTCTATTTAAGTTGGAAAAAAAGACTTTCCTGATTATTTTACTTTGTCTAAAGAACAGAATACTGGTAAAGGTGATTTTTAAAATTAAAATATGCAGTATGCTAAATTGTAGACCTAAGGTTAGATTTATAAGAAGCTACATATAGGTTTTAATTTTAAGCAAAGTATAAAATAATTTATCCCCAAACTAAATGATAATCATACTCATTATTGTAGAACAGGCTATTTTAAAGTATCAAATGTGACTTAAAAATAAATAATAGCACATCTTATTAAAGGTATTAAATGGTTCTGTTGGATAGATGAATGCTAAGTTGTAGTTGTGATTTCCAATATGGTGGGAGGATTGACAGTGATAGAGATGAGAGTATGTTGCTATAGTACTCTCTATGTGAATCATATAATTTTATGAAAACTCTTTTGTTACTTCCCATGGTAAAGATTGACTGTTCTGATTAGAAACATGAAGCATACTTTGTCTCAATGGGTTTTATTATTACTGTATATGCTTAAGCAATACATACTGCTTTGCTTTTTAGGTAAATGTATGCACTATGAGAAGAGAGCCATGTAAATGTACAGATCATGATTTATATGGAAAATTATGTGCTGCTTATAAAGAAGAAGCTATATTACAAGTGATTTCTTAGATAAAAATGAAAGTGATTACATATTTAAACTGAAATACAAATTGGAAAGTATAATTTAAATGTTCTCTCAAAACTATTTTTGCATGGAAGAAAAATAATCTATAAAATGTGTGGATAATTTATTTCGAAAGGTAACTTTAAAAATGTCAAATTATCATGCTAAAAAAAGTACTTAAACCGGTAGATAATTTTTAAAACATTTAAAAAATCTCGTGAAAAAAGAAATGTTCAATGGAGAATTATTTGATGTGACTATCAAAAATCTGCACAAAAAACAGTAGCAAATTAGTATAAATATTATTTGTCACTGCGTCTGAGCAATGTTTTTCATGGTTCTAAGCCAACAGTAATTCCCTTGTATGGAGTTTAATCAATAATAAAAGAGGGGGAATAGGATGACTTTCATTTGAAACTCAATTTCTTGGTACTTTGTGAACTACTGTGCTGCCTGTCAGTGGAATAATAAAATAATTCATACATCACCAGTTGGCTTAAAATGGCCATTTTAATTCAGTAAATTTTACTACAATAGCCATTTCACAAAAATAATGTGTGACCATAAAGATATTGAATGGTTGCGGATGCCAGAAGAGAATTATATCATAGACCAAGTGAGAACTGGGTACTAAATACGAATTTTATTTTTAGGTTTATAGGTTTAAACCTCCTATGGTAGGTAGGAAAATGGCTCCCCAAAGATGTCCACATCCTAATCCCTGGAAACTATAAATATGTATGTTACATGACAACAAAGTTATTTTTTTTTCTTTTTAAAAAAATTTTAATTAGAGGATCATTACTTTATGATGTTGCCATGCTTTATGCCATAATCTACATGAATCAGCTGTATTTGTACACATATCCCCTCCTTCTTAAAGCTCACCCCCCGACCACCTCCCTCCCCATCCCACCTCTCTAGGTTGTCACAGAGTACCAGCTTTAAGTTCTCTGCTTCATACAGCAGATTCCCACTGGCTATCTATTTTGCATATAATAACATATATGTTTCAGTGATATTCTCTCAAATCATCCCACCCTCTCCTTCTCCCACTGTGTCCACAACTGCTCTGTAACTTTGTGTCTCCATTGCTGCCCTGAAAATAGATTCATCAGTATCATCTTTCTAGATTCCATATATATGTGTTAATATAGAATATATGTCTTTCTCTTTCTGACTTACTTCACTTTGTATAATAGGCTCTAGGTTTGTCCACCTCATTGGAACCAACTCAATGCATTACTTTTTATAGCTGAGTAATATTCCATCTTGTATGTGAACCCCAACTTTCTTATCCATTCATCTGTTGATGGATATCTGGGTTGCTTCCATGTCCTAGCTATTATAAATAGTGCTGCAGTGAACTTTGGGGTCCATGTGTCTTTTTCCATTATGGTTTCCTTGGAATATATGCCCAGCTGTGAAATTGCTGGATTGTATGGTAGTTTTAGATTTTTTTTTAAATCCCCATACTGTTCTCCATAGTGGCCATATCAATTTGTATTCCTACCAACAGTGTAAGAGGGTTCCCTTTTTTCCACACCCTCTCCAGCAGTAATTGTTTGCAGACTTTTTGATGGCCGTTTTGACTGGTGTGAGATGATGTCTCATTGTTGTTTTGATTTGCATTTCTCTAATGAGCGATGTCAAGCATCTTTTCATGTGTTTATTAGCCATCTGTATGTCTTCTTTGGAGAGATTTTGGTTTAGGTCTTCTGCTCACTTTTTGATTGGATAGTTTCTTTTTTTCTGGTATTGAACTACATGAGCTTCTTGTATATTTTGAAAATTAATTCTTTGTCACTTGTTTTGTTTGCTATTATTTTCTCCCATTCTGAGGGTTGCCTTTTCACCTTGATTATAGTTTCCTTTGTTGTGCAAAAGCTTTTAAGTTTCATTGGGTCCCATTTGGTTTTTTTTTGTTTTTATTTCCATTACTCTATGAGGTGGGTCATAGAAGTCTTGCTGTGATTTATGTCAGAGAGTGTTCTGCCTATGTTTTCCTCTAAGAGTTTTATAATTTTTAGTCTTAAGTTTAGATCTTTAATCCATTTTGAGTTTATTTTTGGTTTGAAAATTTATTTAAAATTTTTGATATTAGGAGGTGTTCTAATTTCATTCTTTTACATGGGGCAGACCAGTTTTCCCAGCACTACTTGTTGAAGACACTCTCTCTTCTCCATTGTATATTTTTGCCTCCTTTCTCAAAGATAAGGTACACATATTTTAATAATTGGCTGACTTTAAAATAGGAAAATCATGCTGGGTTAACTGTGTAGACCCTATAGCTACATGGATACTAAAAATGTGACAGAGGAGTAGATTAGTGTGATGCGATTTGACAAAGACAGTGCCCTCTGTCGCTAGCTTTGGAGATGGAGGAAAAGGACCATGAGCCAAGAGTTATAGGAGTCAGTCTTCTAAAAACTGGCAAAAACTAGAAAGCTGATTCTCCCCTAGAGCCTGCAGAGAGGAACACAGCCCTGCTGACACTTGACTTTAGTCTAATAAGACCCATGCCAGACTGATCTACGTAACTGTAAGATAATTTGTGTTGTTTTAATCCACTAAGTTCTGGGTAATTTGTTACAGCAGCAGTTGACAATTAATACAGCTTCCATAGAGCTTTCTGCTATCCAAATCTTGGTCTAACTGGCCTGTGGAACTGTAGTTTTGGGGCCCACGGAATTCCCTTCAGTGGGAGTAGTCGTGCAATGCTCATCTCTGCAGGATTTAAATCATAAGAGGTACCAAGAAACTTCTCCCCTCACCCTAGATCAAAATGTTTTTGTTTTGCTAGAACTTATTATTTTACAGGATGATTGACAATGGGAATTCTTGCTCCCTTTAAGGGAAACTATTCTGTACCTCTGAGCTGGTAGTGTCATATGACAGTTGCACCATCACACAATCATCAGAGCATCCCTTATACTCTGTTGAACTACATCAAGCCTGGGTCTCATTCGTAGGCTCTTTTCCAGTAATGACTAGATATATACCTCCTTTCAGAATTCTCACTGGGATCACTTCTTACAGGCACACCTTGCTTTTCACTTTAGTGTGCTTCACAGATAATTGCATTTTTTACAGATTGACAGTTTGTGGCGATCGTGCTTCAACCTAATCTGCCATCACCATTTTTTGAACAGCTTTTGCTTACTTGGTGTGTCTCTGTCACATTTTGGTAATTCTTGCAATATTTTAAACTTCTTTCTTGTTATTTCATTGGTTAGGGTGATCTGTGATGCATGATCTTTGAGGTTATTGTAATTCTTTTGATGTTTTTTAGGGATAATGTATTTTTTAACTAGGGTGTGTACATTTTTTAAAAACATGATGCTGCAACACACCTAGTTGGCACAGTGGTAAAGAAGCTGCCTGCCAATGCAGGAGATGAGGATTTGATCCCTGGGTCGGGAAGATCCCCTGGAGTTGGAAATGGCAACCCACTCCAGTATTCTTGCCTGGGAAATTCCAAGGACAGAGGAGTCTGGTGGGCTACAGTTGATGGGATCACAAAGCATCGCACATGACTGAGTGACTGAGCACACACATGCACACACACACGTAACAGACTGCACTATAGTGTAAACATAATTTTTATAGGTACTGGGAAACCAAAACATTCATGTGACTCACTTTATTACAATGATCTGGAACCAAACCCACAAAATCTGTAAGGTATGCTTGTACACAGGTGGTTACGTATGCATGTATGTATAGTTATGTGCATGAACTCACACATGCATACATAGCCCTCAACATCCAAATTTGAGCAACAATATGCACAGGGCATAAGGATGCCTAATTCCATGCTGGGAAAAAAAAGCCTTTCCAAAGTAAAGCTAACCTGTGGAACGTAACTTCCTCCATCCCTATGACTTTTACATGAGTGCGTGAAACAATTTGGCTCTTTGAGGAAGCATCTGAAATTCCCCCTTTGCAAAAGATTGTTTTTGCTTTGCACTTGCGTATCTTAATGCTTATTGAAAAGGAAGGTGAAGCTTTGCTCAATGAAAAGGATAATCTGTCCTAAAGTTTCAAATATTTCCATTTTTTTGGATCACTGTTTTCCTCAAGTCCCCTAAAGGAAGCATCATTCCCCCCAAATGAATGAAAGAATAATGAGATTAACAAGAAGAATAAGAACAGATAAAAAAGTATATTTAATTCTCACCATAAGCAATCTTAAAGAGTCCTGTTTATTTCAGAGTAAGTTCTCTGAGATTTCCATGTTTACTTAAAGTGTGTTTAAAATAATAGCTACTAATATCAATATTTATTGAGTATTTACAACACATTAGTCACTGTACTAATTATTTTAAATGCATCTTCCCATTGATTCCTCAGCTTGGTAGGATTTTTTTTCCCTAAAAAAATCAATCTTAACAACTAGGATCTCCTTGTCTAGTTCACAGTGCTGGCTGCAAGATTCTGACCTGGATATAAATTAATAATGGTGCAAAATAAAGTGACCTAGAAATGAAGCTAATCTTATCAGCATTCGTTTTTAATTGAGAAAGTCTAATTACTCAGATAATTGTGGGGCTTGTTGCTTACTTTTAATTACTGTAAAAACAGAAAAGAAAGGAGAGACATTTTTGCTGCTGTGTATGCCTTATGCCCTATAAAACTGGATATACATTTTTATGACCCATTTAGCTTCATTCACTTTATCAGTGAATAAAATGCAATATAATGTGTTTCTGATTTCATACTACTTTTGTCTGACTTTTTATAGCCATAAAACATCAGCTCCACACACAGGCATATTTTTGGTCGGGTGAGTTTATTTACTTTGTTTAGATAATTAAGCATTTCAGAAGATCAGTGGTGTAGCTTTGAGGTTTCACAAATAGAAAAGCTTGGGAAACAATCCCTCATTGTACTTGAAACAATTTATTCTGCATTAATTAGTGCACTACCTCAAAGAACTCCTCTGAAAGAATAAATCCAGATTAAATGAAAACGTGCTTGGAATTAGTGTTTTAGTGTAATTTGCCATGGACCTAAACAGCTTGAAAGGAGTTGTGTCTTAAGAATTGTCCTCCTTCCCTTGTCTCATGACTGGCCTGACAGAATCCTCAGTACATGTTGAGTCCATTATTAAATTATTTTAGCAAAATGGAGTAGAAAACTTTTTTTTTTTGGTCACAATCCTGAAACTCTTGCCTACTAGCAGGCCATTTCTCCTTCTCTGTAATTTCAAACATCCTTAATCTTTACATGTCTCTTTCTGATGGCTACTTCATTTTAAGTTGACCTCATTATGTTCCTCGCCATTTCGTATGTTTTCCTACTGATAATCATATTTATCTTGGGTTCCAGGCTGAGTCAGGTATCAGAATATCACATACTGCTAGTGTAAGCTGAAGCCCAGAGAAGTCATTAGGGTGGAATTAAGCTATAAATAGAAATATAGGCCCAATATGGGATATCAAAAAATAAATTGTGTGAATGGACCAGATTTAAAAGTAAGCTTATACAGAAAATGAAGCATTGGAAACTAACAAACAGCACTCATGAGACATTAAAATAAAAAGAATAGAAATGAAAATGGGCTGCATCTAATAACTGGACATCTCTCTGACTTAGGACAAACTCGAAACTTTCAGTTAATTCTAGTTTTGGTTTATCAGTGAGCACTGTAGAAACACCCACAGAATCCTCCAAGGAAATGTGATTATCAAGCAAAGCTGATCTTGTAAAACTTATTGCACCACAGAAAGCAGGTCTTTCATGAACTCATCATAGCCTCTCAAGAGAGGAAGAGCAGGGAAAGGTACTTAAAAAATTTTACAGGCTGCGCTGAATGGTTCTAAAACTATTCTGAACTGGAGTTGGTCAGAATTGGTTAACTAGATGAGCTGCTGTGACACTCTTTGGGGTTGTCTTGGAACATTATGAGTATGAATGAGTTACCATGAAACCATCTGAACTTGAACAATTAGGTTATTTTTGAAGTGTGAGTTATGCTCGCCATCATGGGAAATTAGGCTTAGTCTCAGTACTGTTGACATAGAGGACTCAGCTGGATCTCAGTTCCGAGTTCATTCATTAACACTTTAGGATACAGAGGTGGATTAGAGATTAGAGAGTGATAACTGAGTTCACATACAGTACAGTGAAAAATTTTCCTTACTTCTCAGATGATTGCTATTCACCTAAAACACCTACTACAGTAGCATTCTACACATGAGTTAAGAGCATGGGCTCTGAAGCCATACTGTCTTCTTCTGTATCCTGGCTCTGCTAGTCAGCAGCTGTGTGCCCTTGAACAATTTACATAATCAATTTGTGCCTCTGTTTCCTCATTTGCAAAATAGGGCCAGTAATAATAGATGAGCTAACGTATGTGAAATACTTAGTATGGTGCTCAGTAATGGCTATTATCATTCATGCTATTACCGATTTTTTAAATGATGTTTATATTTATTTTAATTAAATGGCTATTTTCTCCCTTGTAAAGGCAGAGAGAAAAGGTTAGGAAATGGAGATGTATAATTTATTTCCATTATTAATGACTTAATATTAAATTAGTAGTTGGGCCAATAGGCCATAAAAAGGAGATCTATCTTGTGGGTTATAAGAAG
Organism: Moschus berezovskii; assembly: GCF_049115385.1. NCBI lineage: Eukaryota > Metazoa > Chordata > Mammalia > Artiodactyla > Moschidae > Moschus > Moschus berezovskii. The sequence continues at coordinate 30,711,742 of NC_142488.1, read as the reverse complement.
TGCATATAGTAGAATATGCTATCAATTAATAATGGAATTAAAGAATGAAGCAAAATCTATTTAAATGACCTCAGAGAGGAATCAGAATCATTTTGCAGCAGTATCTACCTTGTGGACCAGCTAGTGATTTACCAGAGTAAATTATGAGTGGCAAACCAAAACCCTTAATTAGTTTGACTGTGACAGTCTGCTCTTCTGTACCTGTCTTCAAGGTCTGTTTTCTAGGTTGGTTTTAGGGGGGTTTCTCCAGCTAACCCCAGCATGGGTATGGTATAATCTGTGGGAATATCAGAGAATTGCTAATTTAGCTAGGGCTTACTAGGGCTTTGATAAATGCATTGGTATTCTCTTATCCTTTAGACTTGGAATTGTTTCATTTAACTTCTAGGCTATTTTTAGGTCTTGAACTAATCCTTAAGAATAATGTACCTAAGAGATGAAATGAAAGCCTCTCATTCTTAATAACCTGTGTGTGCATGCATGCTCAGTTGCTAAATCGGTTTAACTCTTTTGTGATCCCTAGGACTGTAGCCCACCAGGCTCCTCTGTCCATGGGATTATCCCAGCAAGAATACTGGCATGGGTTGCCATTTCCTTCTCTAGGGGATTGAACCCACGTCTCCTGTGGCTCTTGCCTTGGCAGGTGGATTCTTTACCAATGCTACCTGGGAAGCCCTCTTGACAACCTAACCTGTGCTTTTAATATGAGTTTGTCGCTTAGATTATTTTCTCTCTCTGTAGTGCTAAAATAGTTCACCATTGAAATAGCAGATGTAACTTAGAGACCCATAGAGACGAGAGGATCATCACAGGGAATCTTATTTGATTCCATTTAGCTAACTGTTATGTACCTTCTGGGAATCTGCCATTTTGAAAATATTAGGAAGACAGAACCACAACCCTTGATAAGATGTTATTATGAACAAAGCTCTGTGAGAATGCAAGAGTGAGTGTTGGCTTAGGGTTGTGTGTGTGTTAGTGTATGAATATGTGTGTGTCTGTGTGTGTTGGGGATGAGAATTGGGTAATTATGTTACTTCATAGGTGAGGTAACATTTACGTTGTCAGTAGCTAAAACCTGTAGAAATCTTAGATTGGTGGGTTTGTTGTGTCTGTGTGTATGTATGTGTGTGTGTATGTGTATATATATATATATACACTTTTTTCCCTCTGTGTCAGACCTTATGTGTGACATACTCCCATTTATGTAATCTGTTTTAGTCTTTCTGATGCTGGCACAATCACTAAATGGGAATGACCCCATCTGCCTTTTCACACGGAGAAGGCAATGGCAAGCCACTCCAGTACTCTTGCCTAGAAAATCCCATGGATGGTTGAGCCTGGTAGGCTGCAGTCCGTGGGGTCGCTAAGAGTCGGACACGACTGAGCGACTTCACTTTCACTTTCACACATTGGAGAAGGAAATGGCAACCCACTCCAGTGTTCTTGCCTGGAGAATCCCAGGGACGGGGGAGCCTGGTGGGCTTCCATCTATGGGGTCACACAGAGTCGGACACGACTGAAGTGACCTAGCAGCAGCAGCAGCAGCCTTTCCACATGGCTTCACAATTACAGGAATACGAATCCCTCCAAAGAATGCTTAGATATAGGCCAAAGGATTTTGTGGTCTATGAAAAGTGTTTCACTGGAGATAGGAAATGGTAACCCACTCCAGTATTCTTGCCTGGAGAATCCCATGGGCAGAGAAGCCTGGTAGGCTACAGTCCACGGGGTTGCAAAGAGTCGGACATGACTGAGCGACTGAACGGAACGGAACGGAGATAAATGTAATTCAGTTCAAAATACAGTGATTTTTAATCCAAACGAGTATTGCATGAGCTAATGATTTGCTCTCCGTGACTTTATTTTGTATTCAGATCCACCAACCTCACCATGGGCGGGTGTGCCAGGTTAGGACCTGCTTCAGGGCCTTTGCACTTGCTGATCCTTTAGTATGGAAATAACTTTTCTCTAGAGAGTCATTACTGGGATCAACTGCTCTTTTCATCCAACATTGTTTTTAAATGTCATTTCTTTTTAAAGGCCTGCCCTGAGGATCCTCTAAATAGAACTAACTTCTCCATCCCTTTCATTCTCTTTAGCCTGTTCTGTTTTTCTTCATAGCATTTTCTATGGCCTGAATTTGTTTATTTATTCTTATTTTCACCTTTAGTATTCAAATTTAAGCTTCATAAGCAAGAATTTTGTTCATTTTCTTCAGTATTGTATTTCCAGGGCCCAAAACAGTAGGGAATCAATACTTAATGAATAGTAAAATAATGGATAAATGAATTAATATTAGAGTTAGAATATTCTCTCAAGGGTTTCCTTGGTGGATCAGTGGTAAAGAATCCGCCTGCCAATGAAAGAGAAGCAGGTTCAATCCCTGGGTTGGGGAGATTCCTTAAAGAAGGCAATGGCAACCCACTCCCATATTCTTGCCTGGGAAATCCCATGGACAGAGAAGCCTGGTGGGTTGCAGTCCATGGGGTCACAAAAGAGTCAGATATAACTTAACTACTAAACAACAACAACAGCAAATAGTCTCTCAAATGTATATTTTGTGTTGTACACATTTAATTTCATGCAATTCATTATCTAATTAATATCTTTATATTGCCTTATAAACTAGTTGCTTTGAATATATTTAGATTAAAAAGACTAAAAATAATATACCAGTTGATCAGCAAAGAGAAAAAATTCCAAGATGTAAAACTCCTTTTTATACCTAAGAATTTATTATACTTTTGATATTAACTTATGAGTATTAGATAGTTGTCAATATGGTTTCCCATTCCATATAGTAGTAGTAGAAAGAGAGGCTTTCAATTCTACACTCACTGCTAAATAACCCTGAAAAATTGCTGCCTGGACTTCTGCAGTAGTCTCTTATCTAGTCTCTCAGTCCCTGACTTTTTTTGTGCTTCAAACCATTGACCATATTCTACCATAATTAGTATTTGACAGTGATAGATCTGAGCATGTCATCCTTCTGCTTATAAAATCCCATTTTCCTACTAAATAAAATCTAGCTTTCTGTGCCTAGCCTTTACTGCTTTCCAAAATGTGTTCTGTACTCAGTATCAAACTAACTTCCAGTTACAGCAAAGTTAGGAACACATGTCCCTGAATCACAAAAGTTTTTATTCCATTTTTCTATACCACAAAATTCATCCCACTTGGTACTAAGAGTTTATTGGTAGTAACTATGTTTAACTGTTGTTTTTTTTTAAGTTTTGTTACTCTTCTAGACTTTAAAGATGACCTCTCCATGAAACTGGATTATATTTCAAATGCAAAATGCCTTTACCATAAGCCTCCTAATTTGTTTTCTAGTTTTGATTGAATAGTACTATTTTCTCAGTTTATTAGTAAAATTAGAGTATATCACTTGGCTGACATGCTGTAGTCCCGTAGACTTTGAGGTGACCCAAACAGTTTAACTGTTCATCTACCCTTTCTCTCCCAAAGGACATACTTTATACTGGATGAGTGAATGATACAGCCAGATTTTAATAATTTTATTTAACTCAACAGACAAAAAATATGATTGCATGATATTTTATAAGCTAGGGTAGCATGGCTGCTGTACCACATAAACACATATGGGAATGTATCAGTGACTTAAAACAATAATTTATTTGTACTCTAGGTATAAATCCAATGCAGGTGTTCCTTGTTGGTGACAAATAATTTTCCAGGAGTCATCAAGGGCCATCTTCCTTTATTGTGGGTCTGCTTTCTCTAAAGGCCAAGTCATGATTTTCTTCTGCACCTAGCCACTGAATAGAGGAAGAGAAGATAGAAAAGCCACAGTAGCTTCTGAAAAGTCTTGCTATAGAAATGTTGAATGTCAGTTCTCTGCACTTTCCACTGGACAAAACACACATATGGCCACACTGAACTGTCAGGAAAATGTGCTGTCTGGCTGAGCGGTTGGTTTTCAGCAAAAACTCCACACTCTGAAAGGTGGAGAGTGAGTTTGATTGTCTGACTTCCTGTTCCTGTCATAGTTTACAGCTTCAAAGGGAAAATTATCTAGTGGGCTTACAAATAGGAAGATAAAGCTTAATTACCAAAATAAATGAGGAAAATGTGCATCAATGTCGGATCTATATTAAGAAATCTTTAGTCTTAATGGGGTTTTAATTCCAGAAATGAATAAAGGTCAGCAAATTTCGTGGAACCTAAAGAACAAAATATAATAAATTCTTATGTTTATTTTTATTCATTTTAAAAATATTGTGATAACCTTTCGTTCCATGTGAATGGTGTCACACAGAGTCTGACATGACTGAAGTGACTTAGCAGCAGCAGCAGCAATAATGTTTTACTGACAAGTGTTCAAAATATACTTGTCTTGGTGACAAGATTAGTGCAAAACTTTGTGCAGCCCAAGAATGATCAAAGATAACATCAAAAATATGTAGTGGTATAAATCAACTGTGTTTTTCATTGTCATGATATTGACACTTGACACAAGACACCTCCAAGGATGACTAGCTCTATTTCCAAACTTCTAAAGCAGTACCTGCAGAAAATCTAATCAGTATTCTTGATATTGAACAAGATTTCTGAATGGTTGCCATAGTAGGAAGCATTTGAAAGGTAGAATATTCATTTTAAAATCTTATTTTTCTTTAACATGCTATAAATTCAATTAATATAGTGTCATTAAAAATGTTCTATTAGTAAATTTTGACTTCTCTCTTAGTTCTATTTTGGCATCATCACCATTACTTTGATTTTTTTTACTATTTATACATTTATTATTATTAATATATTAAAATTGAAGTTTAGTTGATTTACAGTATTATGTTAGCTTCTGATATACAACATCAATCAGTCAGTCAGTCAGTCAGTTCAGTCGCTCAGTCGTGTCCAATTCTTTGCGACCCCATGAATCACAGCACGCCAGGCCTCCCTGTCCATCACCAACTCCTGGAGTTCACTCAAACTCATGTCCATGGAGTCGGTGATGACATCCAGCCATCTCATTCTCTGTCATCCCCTTCTCCTCCTGCCCCCAATCCCGCCCAGCATCAGAGTCTTTTCCAGTGAGTCAACTCTTCGCATGAGGTGGCCAAAGTATTGGAGTTTCAGCTTTAGCATCAGTCCTTCCAATGAACACCCAGGATTGGTCTCCTTTAGGATGGACTGGTTGGATCTCCTTGCAGTCCAAGGGACTCTCAAGAGTCTTCTCCAGCACCACAGTTCAAAAGCATCAAGTCTTCGGCGATCAGCTTTCTTTACAGTCCAACTCTCACATCCATACAGGATCACTGGAAAAACCATAGCCTTGACTAGACGGACCTTGGTTGTCAAAGAAATGTCTCTGCTTTTTAATATGCTGTCTAGGTTGGTCATAACTTTCCTTCCAAGGAGTAAGCGTCTTTTAATTTCATGGCGGCAATCAGCATCCGCAGTGATTTTGGAGCCCCCCAAAATAAAGTCTGACACTGTTTCCCCATCTATTTCCCGTGAAGTGATGGGACCAGATGCCATGATCTTAGTTTTCTGAATGTTGAGTTTTCAGCCAACTTTTTCACTCTCCTTTTTCACTTTCATCAAGAGGCTCTTTAGTTCTTCTTCACTTTCTGCCATAAATATGTACAGTACATAGTTAAGAGAAAATGTTATAATCTCATATTTTTTTTAACATGTAGCTATTCAGTTTTCCCCACATCACTTATTGAAGAGACTCTCTCTTCTTCATTGTATGTTCTTGCTTCCTTTGTCATAGGTAATTGACCATACGTGGGGGGGTTTATTTCTGGTCTGTCTCAGTTCAGTTCAGTCACTCAGTCATGTGCAACTCTTTGTGACCCCATGCACTGCAGCATGCCAGGCTTCCCTGTCATTCACCATCTCGTGGAACTTGCTGGAACTCATGTCCATTGAGTCTGTGATGCCATCCAACCATTTCATCCTCTGTCATCCTCTTCTCCTCCTGGCTTTGATCTTGCCCAGCATCAGGGTCTTTTCCAATAAGTCAACTCTTCACATCAGGTGGCCAAAGCCACCTGAGCTTCAGCTTCAGCATCAGTCCTTCCAATGACTATTCAGGTTTGATTTCCTTTAGGATTGACTGATTAGATCTCCTTGCAGTCCAAGGGACTCTCAAGAGTCTTCTCCAACACCACAGTGCAAAAGCATCATTTCTTCAGTGCTCAGCTTTCCTTATGGTCCAACACTCACATCCATACATGACTACTGGAAAAACCATAGGTTTGACTATACAGACCTTTGTTGGCAAAGTAATGTCTCTGCTTTTTAATATGCTATCTAGGTTTGTCATAGCTTTCTTTCAAAGGAGCACCATACATAGTGATCTGGGAGCCCAATCAAATAAAGTCCTTCACTGTTTCCATTGTTTCCCCATCTGGGCTCTCTATTCTGTTACTTTAATCTATGTATATTTTTTATGCCAGTGAAATGCTGATTTGATTACTATAGCTTTGTATTATAGTCTCATGTCTGGGAGGGCAGTGCCTTTTGCTTTGTTCTTTTTTCTTAAGTTTGCTTTAGCAAATCATGTTCTTTTGTGGTTCCATATAATTTTAAGATTATTTTTGTATTTTTTATGAAAAATACCATAGGTATTTTGATAAGTAGTGCATTAGATCTGTTATTGCTTTGGGTAACATGTACAGATGTAATATTTTAGGAGCTGTTTGCTTATTCTAAGAAATGGAATAAAATTTTTCCTTATATATTTCTTAGATAACTCAGATAATGGTACGTCTCTGTCTTTTGTCAATATTTAAGCATATATAAAAATAATTCATTCTTTAGCATGACATTTTTCAACCATTCCAAAACATACTCAGAAAGATAGACACATAGTTTTTTGGGTTTGTCCACGAGCATTTTATATATATATACACACACATATATAAAAATATATAATTATTATATATATTATATGACATTATATATATTATATGACATCATATATTTATGTATGTGTATGTTATATGTCAATGTCTGAATTAAATATTTTTAAGTGGCATTTCTTCCTGTAATAATAAAAACTAATATTTGTAAAATACCCAATAATAGTCTTTACTGTAATCCTCACAGAAATCCCGTTGGTAAAATAGCATTAACTTCGTATTTCAGATGAGAAAACTTGGGCTCGAAGCAATTAGATACTTTGTTCCTGATTAAATACCATGTGGAATCAAACCCAGCTTCTGCATTCTTTTCTTGGTGTACTACATCAGGCTGGCTCTAAAAAAATAGGACATAAGGAAGACTGACACTCTGAATTGAATATGAACATCAAAATTAGGAATGTCAGCCTAGAAAAAAGAAATATATTTAATGACATGTAATACAATTTAGAGTCTGAAAATGCTAAGGTTTCTGATCAACCGAAGTTCAGAATATGATCCTCCATAACATGGAGAATCATCCTGTGTTTGTATATGTGAATGTGAATAATTCAATTCATGACTCACTGGAAAAGACTCTGATGCTGGGAGGGATTGGGGCAAGAGGAGAAGGGGACGACAGAGAATGAGATGGCTGGCTGGCATCACCGATTCGATGGACATGAGTTTGAGTGAACTCCGGGAGTTGGTGATGGACAGGAGGCCTGGCATGCTGTAATTCATGGGGTCGCAAAGAGTTGGACACGACTGAGCGACTGAACTGAACTGAAATGAAAGAAAATATAACATAAATGAGATAGCATGGAAAATGTTTTGCCATCTGGCTGCAAGTTGAATATTTTACTACTTTGCTACTTTTTTACACCTCTTTTCTAAATTGTTCACTGGGGTTTCCTTTAAATGGCTACATTTTTTCCCGAAGAGAATTCTGAGCATGCACATACATGCAAATGAGCCAAAAAACTTCTAGATGCCTTTAACTTCCATTAATATGACATTACTAATTCATGATGAAGATATTTTAATGTTAGTGGTGTTGCTTTTGGTTGGGAGCCAGGTGAATTTAATCCTATTACTATGCCTATTATGGAGAGTAGTTTTGTTTAATGATATGTATTAGTGTGGCAGTGGGCAGCTTGAATGGAGTCAGAGAAATGGCTGTTGGCAAACACTAAAGACAGAGAGTTCAAACTTTTATGTGCCTTCTTAACTAGCATTCCAAGTAATCTTCAAGAAAAAATATTTAAGGAATCCATGTAAAAATTCTGTAATCTTCATAGGTGACACAGTCTTATTTATAGAAAATCCTAAAGATTTAACAACAAAAAAACTTATTAAAATAACAAATTTAGCAAATTTGTAGGATGTACAGTCAATATGTAAAAGTAAATTTTAGGTACATTCACAATGAATAACAGAGGAAGGAAATTAAGAGAAAATTCTATTTCAAGTATCATTAAAAAGAATAAAATACTTAGGAATTAACAAAACAAGTGAAATATTTGTATGCTGAAAACTGTAAAGCACTCCTGAAATTCAAAGATGTCAATAAATTGGAAGGCATCCTGTATTCACAAATTGGAAGATTTAATATTGTTAAGATGTGAGTACTATTCCAGGTTATCTACAGATTCAGAGCAATCTGTGTGAAAATACAAATGGCAATTTTTGGAAAAACTGTAAAAAAAAAAATCCTAAAATTCCTATGAAATCTCAATGGACTCAGAATAGCCCAAATAATTGTGAAAAGGAAGAACAAATTTGGAGGAAATCACAGTTCCCTGAATTCAGATTTTCTGACAAATCTGTAGTCGTCAAACAGTGTGATACGAGCATAAAGACAGATGTACACTGGGTTTAGTAATGAAATTTCTGAATAGGAAAAATTCTTTGTAAATCTTATGTCAAATAAAGGATTTATATCTCGATATCACCTCCTACCTTTAGGGTAGCTTTTACTTAAAAACAATGAAATAAAAAATATGTAAGTGTTGGTGAGGATATGGAAAAATTGTAATACTCATGCATTGCTGGTGGGAATGTAAAATGATGTAGCCTCTGTGGAAGAACCGTGGCAGTTCACCAAAATATTAAACGTAGAGTTACTGTTTGATCCAGCAATTCCATTTGGTATATATCCAAAAGAACTAAAAAAAGGAACTTCAACGAATATTAGTGCACTCATGTTCATACCAGCATTATTCACAGTAGTAAAAGGTAGAAGCAACTCAAAAAGTCATCTGTAAATGAATGGTTAAAGAAAATACAGTGTATACATACCATGGAATGCTATTTAGACTTAAAAAGGAGTGAAATTCTAACACATGGACAAACCTTGAAGACAATGTGCTAAGTGAAATATGCCAGACACAAAAGGACAAATATTGTTTGATTCCACTTATATGAGTTACTTAGAGCAGTTGAGAGCTTCTCAGGTGGCTCTAGTCATAAAGAATTCACCTGCGAATGCAGGAGATGCAAGAGACGTGAGTTCAGTGTCTGGGTTGGGAAGATCCATTGGTGCAGGAAATGGCTACCCACTCTAGTATTCTTGCCTGGGAAATTCCATGGACAGAGGAGCCTGGCAGGCTATAGTTCCTGGGGCCACAAGGAGTTGGACACAATTAAGCACATGCCACAGAGTAGTTGAACTCAGAGACTGAGGGTAGAATAGTGGTTTCCAAGGGCCAGAGGAGAAGTGAATGAAGTTATTATTTTATGGGTACAGAGTGTCAATTTGGGAAGAATAAAATTTCTGGACATTGATGGAGATATGGTTGCATGACAGTGTGAATGTTTTTGATATCAGTAAATTATACACTTAAAATTGATTAAAATTGGTGAATTCTATGTTGTACCTGTTTTGCCACAATAAAACCCCTGGGAGCTTCTGAGTAAAGTTTTAGAAAATGTTTGGAGTTATGAATGTGGAGACAGCAGTTTCATAATGTGAATGTAAATTAATGCAGTTGTTTTCATTTGTCAATTGTATATTTATTGTCATTGTGTATCTATTCCCAAAATTACCCTGTAATATATGCATGGGCTTCCCTGCTGGCTCAGACGGTAAACAATCTGCCTGCAATGAGGGAGACTTGAGTTTGATCCCTGGGTTGGGAAGATCCCCTGGCGGAGAGCATGGCAATCCACTCCAGTATCCTTGCCTGGAGAGTCCCCATGGACAAATGAGCCTGGCAGCTATGGTCCTTGGGGTCACAAAGAGCCGGACATGACTGAGCGACTAACACACATACACATATGTATAGGAATTTTAGCCATTTGGATTTAAAAAGTGTTTATTTTACGCCCCCCCATTATATATCTTTTTTAATGCTTACTATACAATGTACTAGTAACAAACAAAATGGATAAACATTTTAAAATACTAATTTATGAGTTGGATAACTTTTAATTCCTTAATATACAGGTGTTGTATGTAGGCAGTATTCAATATTGTTTGCAGTCTTTTGAACTTTGGGTCATTTAAAAAAAAATCAGCAATTACTGTTATTTTCCTTGTGCTACATAATGCTCCTCGTATTTTGCCTTGCTTTAGTAAAAGTGAAAGTGGGGTAGGGTGTTGGAGAGGATTTCCAAATGTAAGAGTGGAAATGTGTATCTATCTAGATTGTTCTTACAAGAAAGGGTTAGGCTACTTTTAGAAAGACTCAATAAAGATGTGCGTTTTGTTATCAGTGTTGCTTGTTTTCTATGTTGTTAATTAGAAATTGAGGTAAAAATTGATTCTGAGAGATATCAAGGTAGTCACTTGAAAAATAGATTTGACAATAAGGCAGTTGGTAGGTAATTACTGTACTTTGAACTGGAGTCATTATTATGATTGTGAAACTTTTTTACTTTGTAGGTTGTTCATCACCTTTCTCCCTTAGTGGTTTTTAGAGCATGATCAGTTATTACTGTACTGACAAGTATTAGTCTAGTAGTAATTTATCATAGGCTGACAAGTGCCAGAATTCATCCTCACATATGTATCCACTGAAGCAGACAAACATTATTTTCATCTCTGCAACTCTCTGCAGTTTATTGTGATATATTATTTTGGCCTGCAAGGTCACAGGCAAATTATATTTAATCACTGCTTCAAATTAAAACATAATTGTAGATATTTTTGCATCAGTGTCATAATCCTATAAATTTTATATTCAAGATATTAATATCATATATAATAAGCTAAATATTAAAATGGAGGTGTCAAAATATAAAAATTATCATTGCATTGTTTTTATTAATTTAAAATAAACAATTTTTGAATGAAGAAGATTAATTTGCATGACCATTATATAAATGTTCCTATTAATACAAGGGAAATAATGTCAAGAGATCATTTCTGGTTCAAGACAATTATGCTACATTTTAATTGAAAAATGAAAGCTGTTCATTGTATACAGAGGTAACTTTCCTGACATACCATAAATGACCCCATTAATGCAAGAGAAATAAGGTCAAGAGAGACATTTTTACTGAAGTCAATTATGTTACATTTTAATTGAAAAATAAAAGCTGCTTTTATTCAAAGGGAGCGTTGCTGACGTTCCATCATATTCCATGGTCTCCTAATACTGCAGTAGCTGCCTAACCCATCTCTGAGTTCCCCACATTATATAAAGGGATCTTTTTACCACAATGAGTGAGTCAGGTCTTCCCTCCTTCATTTTACTTAGCAAAAAGTCCAAACATTGAAACATCCCTGTGTGATCTGGTCCCTGCCTACTTTTTGACCTCCCTTATACCAGTGGCCCAACTTTACTGCACTCCAATGTAACTTGTTCCTGTCTAAGTCCTCTTCACTTCTGATTGTTTTTTGCTGGAATATTCTTCTCCTCTTCTTCCTGCCATTCAGTCTCAGCTGGAAGGGCTCACCTTCAGATAAACCCTACCCAGTTTCCTCTCATGAAAGCAGCTTTCCTGTCTACTCCTCTCAATCATTTCCTGTCCCATTCACCTTTCTTGTTTTCTTCACAGTCTTCAGTATTTTCTGGAACTATCCTGTTTGCTTGTCTAACTTTTGTTGTTGTTGACGTCTCTCAGTGAAACTTCACAATGAACTTTGTCCATTGGGCTCACTAGTGTATATCCAGTAACTAGGACAGTGCCTGGTGCATGATCAGCTATAAATATTTGTGGAACTGATAAACCAGTGAATAGTAATTGTGGAAATGGATAGCGTTTCGTTTGTCAGTACATGGCAATAGGTTGATGGTGAGAGTCTCATTTCTCCTGCCTGATTAAACCAGTGACACACTCTTACAGGACAAGTAATCAGATTGTGCATGTGAGCAGCTAATATAACACAGTACAAACTTTTGATGTGACGTCTGGAAAGATCCCAGAGATACATTTCATATGGCCCACATTTCATTACAAATCTGGATTGTTTCTTTTCTCAGTAGATTGGGCCGCCCTGGGGCCACATTCTGCAGGGATGTCATCCTGCTAGTCCTGAATACTAAACGAGCACATAGTCTCCAGTTTGTAGCCATCCTCATGATTCATACAATTCATGTAAGTCCACTTTCAGACCTTGTCGTTCCATTCATATAGGGAATCTGACTTTGTGAGCCCATACTGAAGTCTATCTATGCTTCACTCTGCTGGCTGAACCAGCCACATTTAAAACTATCCTGGTGTGTAAAAGACCATGGGCATTTTTCTGAGAAGTGAATCTATCAGTTTCTCAATGGAATCCATGACAATAGAAAAGATGAAAAGGCCTCAGACAAGATGATTGTAGAATTTATTTCTGTTCTAGAAGTCTACAACTCTGAAACTTCTGAGAGTCTCTCTTTTCTTCCAACTTCTATGAAGAGTGAAATGGATAGATCCCTGGATGAGCAAAAAATGATATGCCAGGGCTTTAGCCCAGAGTCTAGCATGCAGCAGCTGTGGAGAATTCAAGAAATCTCCAAAGAGACCAAGTAGATTTATGGCAGGAGAGGGGACTGAAAAGACCTGCAAAAAAAAAAGAAGGCAACATTGTGAAAGTCACAGGGAGAAATGAGACCTGTAAATAACCCTGATATAAATTGAGGCCATAAGTGTAGTCCAAAGAAGAGTTCAAAGAAAAAGGCATTGCAGTCAGTTGGGTGACAGAAATAATGCCTAGAGAGCATGACATTTGTACTACATTTTAGAGAAGGGCTTTGATGGGCAGAGAGAGAGGAGAATGGCATTCCAAGTTAAGAAGCAGAACAAAGCACCAGTTAGGGAAGAAACGAAAGCAAGGTATAATCAAAGTATAGCCAGTCATCCAATTTGGGGAGTGTGCCTTTATGTATGAGGTATCATGCTACTGACTGAAAATATTTAGATGAAAAGATATGCATTTAAAATACAGTGTATGTGTGTGCGCGCACGTGCACTCAGTAGTGTCCAACTCTTTGCGACCCCATGGCTTCTCCGTCCGTGGAATTTTCTAGGCAAGAATACTGTAGCAGGTTGCTATTTCCTACTCCAGGGTTTCTTTCTGGGGATTGAACTTGAGTCCCTTGCATCTCTTACATAGGCAGGCAGATTTTTTACCACTGGCATCACCTGGGAAACCCCCAAATACAGTAGATTCTGCCAAATTATTTTCTAAAATGATTATATAATGATTCCTGTTCTCTACATCAGTAAATGAAGTATCAAGTTCCCATCCCTTACAAATAACCTTGAATATATTTCCCAGCATCTCACTCTGTCCCTTCTTTCTCTAACCATAATTTATAAGTTATTTTTCCCAATTGATTGATTCACCAAATACTTATTGAGTACTTCCTATGTGTAAAGACTCTGATTGGTAATGGGCAACCAGACAGACAGACTAATCTCAAGGAATATATAGGATAATGGGAGAGATACCCAGTTCCTCTAAAATCTGGACCTTTCCATCTGTCTCCTACCTTTCATACTGCTTACAGTCATGGGATGTTTACTGTCTGTGGCAACTCAGTAGGGGAAATGTTTGTACTCAGAGGAAAAAATGGGCAGAGAAGGCTTTCTGCATCTCAAATTTTTCCTGAGGATAGTGCAGTATTAAATATGACAGTTGAATAATCCTGTTAAACACTATGAGGTATATTAATTTAATTTCACTCATTACTAAGTGGAGCATGTCCCTACTTTTTAATACAAGGTGTTTTAGAAGCAAGAAATCCTAGGTTACAGTAATGTTTCTTTTATTTATTATCTAATTGGTCTTGGTGGTGGTGGTCTAGTCGCCAAGTCGTGTCTGGCTCTTGCGACCCCATGGACCATAGCCTGCCAGGATCCTCCGTCTGTGGGATTAGGTACATTATATAATATCTAGGTATTGATCTCCACATATGTATAAGGGGATAGGAATAGTTACCTTGAGGGATTTTTGTAATAATTAGGAAAAAGAATCAGTAGAGTGAAAAAGCATACTGCAAGCACAAAATACAAATATACCTTTTTAAAATTCAATGTTACTCAGTTTCTTTACTGCCAATTACACATATTTTTCTGTTTCAGAAGTTTTTTCATAAGCTATATCTTATTTGCCAATATATAGCTTTCCATGGACTGCTTTCTGAGTAGCAAATGATTAGAATACTTTAAAAAATCTGTCACATTGGCCTACCCAAGTCTGTTTTATTGCAAATACCCAGGCATTTGACTTGAACATAAGATTTAGTAATCAGCATGAAACTCATCAAGCCCAAGCTTATATTTTCTGCAGTTGTGGCTCTCTAAAACTTTGGAAAAGGCATTTGCAACTTTAAAAATCTGAATTTCTCAAAAAGCATTAGATATGTAAGCTGCAAGTATATAAAAACCAAATAAATTTCTAAACATTGTGTTGTGGAATGATGAATCTGCTCAGCTGCATTCTACTAATTCAGATGGTAACCTGCTTGCTGTAAAGAAATTAATGTAAAGCAGGAATAGAAAAAACAATTTTGCAGTAACTGACTTGCCTCACCCACGCTGGCAGGTATGCCCTGCACCGGTCGCCAATATAAGGATTAAGAGAGAGAGAATGGGTGCTAAATGAAATCAAAATAAACATTGAATGTAAAAACAAAAACATATGGAACTCAGAATGGGGAAATGAGAAAGGGAACGACAAATCTTCTTAAGTTCTTTTTTTCTTAGCTTCACGTTCTGTCTAAAAGATGAAGCATTCACTGCCTGATTACTTGTTTAGTATTGTGCCAAGGGAACTCAGAAAAAAAAATTAGATATGATCCTTGCCTTCAAGCAACTCTTAGTGTAACTTGGGAGTCGGGACTAACTGAAATGGAGCAATTGGCCTGAAAGAAAGCTGTATATGAAGTAGTAAATTTCATTTCATCCTGTATGAGTGCTGTAGAAATCTATGAGAGAGATCAGCAAGGGTGCAATGGAAAAGAGGAAACTAACCAACAGGTAGGAGTTGAGCTGCTGAAGCTTAAAGATGTTAAAATGGGATGAGATAAAAAGGGAGATGGGAGCATTTCTGGCTATGAAACAAGATTAGAGCGTATATAGAAGTAAAGAAGAGAAATTGGCAGAAACAAATCATACACATTGAGTAAAAGAGGGCAATTTTTCATCTTTTCATTTGTGTCTGCTCTTTTTGTGGACACATGTTTGAGCCCATTGCTCTGGCCTTGATAAACTGGAAGATACACTTTTACTTCCTCTGAAAATAATAGCCACCCTTTATTGAGACCTTACTGTGTTTCAGGTACTGTGCTGAGATTTATACTTAATATCTCCTGTGATCATGGGAACACCTGTCTGAGGCCAGGATACAGAATATTAAGTGGGGAGTTTGTCTGAGTCCTAAGTTTGAGATTCCAATCTTTATGTCACTGACCTTTAAGGAGCTTCTTAAATAATTATGGGAAGTCATGGTGCTAGCGCTAAGTCACTTTAGTCGTGTCCAGTTCTTTGTGACCCCATAGACTGTAGCCTGCCAGGCTCCTCTGTCTATGGGATTTTCCAGGCAAGAAAATTGGAGTGGGTTCTCATTTCCTTCTCCAGTTAATCTTCCCAACCTAAGGATCGAACCTGCATCTCCTGTCTCCTGCGTTGTCAGGCGGGTTCTTTACCACTAGCGCCACCTGGGAAGGCCCAAGGTGCTAGGTCATTGTATAATGAGTCAGGTGCCACTCTGTGGAAATGTATTTAATGTAACTTTTGTATTCAGTTGAAGAGGAGGAGAAAGCTGAATTTTCAAAGGCCATGAAAGACAAGCCTGTATTGAGTAGAATGGAATCTAAAGAGAACAATACGTAGCAATTTACAAGGAGCAGCAGAAGACCTGAATTTAAATGCTCCCTCTCCTGTCTGAAGCTGTGTGACCTTGGGGAAGCTGTGCCACCTCACCTTTCTGAGCGCTGCTCTCCTCATCTACATTAACAATATCATTAGAAGACGGCCCCAACTTACATAACTTGTTTGTACGTGATCAGTTATGTCTGACTCTTTGAGACCCCATGGACTGTATCCCTCCAGGCTCCTCTGTCCATGGGATTTCCTAGGCAAGAATACTGGAGTGGGTTGCCCTGCCCTCCTCCAGGGGATCTTCCTGACCCAGGGATCAAACCTGAGTCTCTTATGTCTCCTGTATTACCAGGCAGATTCTTTACCACTTGGGAAGCCAGAATACTGGAGTGGGTTGCCATTTTCTTCTCCAGGGGATCTTCCCGGCCCAAGGACCTAACCCTGGTCCCCTACATTGCAGGCATATTCTTTACCTACTGAGTCACCAGGGAAGCCCTTATAAACATTAAGAAGACATAGCCACTTCCCTGTGAGAGCTCACACTGTAGGTGATAGAGGTAGCTGAGTGTCTCTGTTTGGGTTTCCTCAGAAACAAAGCCTGATGTGAGGCCTCAGTTTCTGCTAATTTATTTGAAAGTGAGCTGCAGTCTATGGGGTTGCAAAGAGTCGAACATGACTAAGTGACTGAACAGCAACATTCTAACAAAAGACCCTGATGCCATGAAAGATTGAAGGCAGAAGGAGAAGAGGGTGACAGAGGAGAGATGGCATCACCCACTTGATGGACATGAGTTTGAGCAAACTCGAGAAGATGGTGAGGGACAGGGAAGCCTGCAGTGCTGCAGTCCATGGGGTTGCAGAGTCGTACACAAGTTGGCAACTAAATAACAACAACAACAATTTGAAAGTGAACTCGGGAATATGAGCAAGCTATAACTTGAGATAAGGACAGAGGAAAAGTGAGTAAGGAGAACAATATTGTGCTGATGACTGTCAGCTGGACCTCAACCCTGCCAGGGACCCACTGAGGAAATTTGTAGAATTTTTCCCTCAAAAATGTGACTGTGCGGGGCAATTCCTCTTTCTCCATCCTATCAAATTGTAGTCATTTCCTGGGCATTAACCGTTTGGCTTCCTGGCCCTAAAGCAGAAAACAGGAGTTGTAGCTGCAATTAGAAATGGATTGATGGGAGGCTATAACAGATACACTCAAAATATACATAGAAAAAAGAAGCAGAAGATAAGAAAGTAGGAACAGAATACATTCTGGAGGGCCTTAAAGCTGGGCTAAAAAGGTGTGAAATGTGTTTGTCTTTACATTTTTCTCCTTCCTTTCCTGAATCATATAATTTGTTAAGACGGTGGTTTAACGCCCATCATTTAAAAGTTGACATTTTATTTCCAAATACATGGGATTTTTAGAGTATCTTTGTTAATTTTTCATTTTGATATTAATTTCTCATTTAAATGCTTTCTTTTCTGCAATCACTCTCTGTCCGTGAAGTCTCTAACTACTTTTCAATGGCTAAGTCAAATGTCTCTCTTGGTAAATGTCATATTTCACCTGAAAATATGTGGGTTATTTTCAAATATCTTTTGATATTCATCTCTAACATAATTCCACAGTGATAAGAGAACAGACTCTGTATGATTTCAGTACCTTTAGGCCATCAAATTTTTATTTGCTCTTATGTCCAAATAAACCGGGTCTTATGTCCCTGAGTATGTTCCAGTATCTCCTAGTTTGCAGACCATGGAAACTTGAATAGAATTTGTATCCTACTTTTGTGTGGCAGTTGTATAAATCTTAATTATGTTGCATTGGTTCACAGTGCATTTCAAGTCTGCTATATCCTTCTACTTCTCTGTATATTCATTCTATTAACTTTTGAGAGTTAGATAATGAAACTAATTAAAAATCTTACCTACTTAAAAAATAACTGCAATGTATAGTGGAACTACATGTAACCTTGTTCTATCTTTTTCAAGTTTCCTTAAATGTGTTATCGTAGTTTCATAATTTTGAAAAAAAATAAAAAAGGCACACACACACAAAAAGAATGTGGTTTACCTCTCACATACAGAGAACAAACCAGTGGGGAGAGGGAAGGAGGAGAAGCAATAAGGGGGTTGAGATACAGAAATTGTTAGGTATACAATAAGCTACAAGGGTGTGCTGTACAACATGGGGAATATAGTCAATGTTTTGCAATAAACATATATAGAGTATAACCTTTAAAATTTGTGAATCCCTATATTGTACGCCTGGAACTTATAAAATTTTATATCAACTCTTCCTTAACAACAGCAGAAAAGAAATTGTGGATTGTAGTGACATTCCTATTAATAAGGACTAATTTGGTCCTGAAGATGGCTCCATGTAACCAAGAATTTATTGCCTGATTTCAAACTCAATGAACATCTGTGTAGAGATATAGGGCAGGTGCTTTCTGTGAGATTCTCTCCCATGCTGTCTTTGGGTTGCTTAATCATAAATATAAAGTTGGCAAAATATAGAAAGGGCAGGAAACAGCATGTTTTGATATATGCTTGACTGTATCCATAGGTACAGCCATTTGCCTTTTTATAGGTGCCATGGAGTGCATTTTGTCACAGCTTTCTCCAGTTAATCCAGAAGATTAAATGTTGAGTTAGTTATTGTCCTTGAAACATCTATTCATCTATATAGATCAATGGATTGATTCATTTATTTTCCAACTTAGTCCACAAGGGGAATACTATTATATATATATATATATATATATATATATATATATATATATATAATATATGATTTGTTTAAATGGCTAAGACATAGGATATTGGAATCACATCCACTTGCCCAGACGGTTATTTGAACGTCTGAAAGTTTTTCGTGGTCTCTTATAATCTTTGCACGCGTCTGGTTTTTAATGACTTCACTGTCCTCAAAAATCATCATCAGCTGTGCGTTTTTCTCCTTCTGACCTACTCAGCATTCACAGTTAGCTTTCTGCACTTTGTCATTGTAGAAGCAAGTATAAAGTAATGAAATTTATGATTTAATAAGAAAACAGGCATTGAAACTGCTGAAATATGATCTTTTCAGCTTTATTTATGTTGTGAGAAGTCTAGATTCTTGTTTATGAAATATTTGAAAAATTTCTGATCAGAATTCAATTTCTTGTTCAGCCCATATAGTGAGATAATCCTTCCTTCTGTGGAACAAATGGATTTTAATAAATTCCTTAATATGAAATATTACTAAGATTTAATTTATATACATGTTGTTTAGTCGCTGAGTTGTGTCTGACTCTGTTGCGACCCCATGGACTATAGCCCACCAGGGATTTCTGTCCATGGGATTTCCCAGCAAAGAATACAGGGGTGAGTTGCCATTCCCTTCTCCAGGGGATCTTTCCAACCCAGAGATCAAACCCACGTTACCTGCACTGGCAGGTGGATTCTTTACCTCTGAGCCACCATAGAAGCCCAATTTATGTATAATACTTAGTACTACTTAAAAATATATATTCATTGGGAAAAAAAAAGAGCCAGTAGCCATAGAATGTTAATAAACTATTGAATTTCTTTAGTTACAGTAACTAAGTGATAAGTAATAAGACCTTTAATATTTACAATAACAATTGCATTTTTCTTTTCCCAAGATTGAGCTTGCTGATTACATTGCATGAAGAAAAATTAATTAGTTTGCTCCAGTGAAGCAGTTAATGTAGCATGAGTGTTACCCATTCCCTATTTTCCTCTGTACCTAACTTATTTGTACTCTCTCTGCCTTTAAGTATACAAGATTTTCTTGATCACTGTCCAACTTAGAAAGTGGTTTAATTAAGTCGCTAATACTACTTTGAAAATATGGTGCTAAAGACAAAAATGCATTTTAAAATCCAAACCAAAGTTGTTCTTATGGCTGTTTACATTTAACTTATATCTTATACTCATTAATCAAAAGATTGCATATTATTATAAAACATTTATAATTGAGAATTAGCTAGAAATATACAAGTATCATTGTGTTATAAAACATTGATTACTCATCCATATATTACTGTGTTTAGTTGCTATGGGGTCAATTTAAGTAAGCATATTATCTGCCCTCTGGGTGCTTCCATCTATTAGAATTAAGAAGCCATTTCAAAGATTCTGAACTGAAGAGATTTAGAATCCAGTTATGTGAATTAATGAAGGCATTTATTTTAAAGCAATATGTGTTCACTTCTGAATCCTCCTTTAAAAGATAGTTTTACTCATGTTGCATTTAAAAATTGTTTCACCTTCTGTAATAATCATCGTATGAAGACAACATTTTTAGAAGAGAGAATTGCTCTCAAATTCATCCCTTGGTTTACCGTACCTATTGGTTACTTAATAAAGACAGATTTTTCCTACCCAGATCCTTTCATCCTGTCAAAGTTGTCCTGTCTACTTGAACCTACAGGGCCTGGACCCTTTTCACTCTAAGTCAGAATCTCATAGTCACTACTACCTAGACTTTCTTTTGACTGGAAATTATTAAGCGCAAGAAAGACAAATATCTGTAAAGGACTGAAAAGGTCTTATATAGTTCAGTTCAGTCACTCAATCGTGTCTGACTCTGTGACCCCATGGACTGCAGCATGCCAGGCTTCCCTGTCCATCACCAACTCCTGGAGCTTACTCAAACTCATGTCCATCAAGTTGGTGATGCCATCCAACCGTCTCACCCTCTGTCATCTCCTTCTCTTCCCACCTTCAGTCTTTCCCAGCATCAGGGTCTTTTCCAATGAGTCAGTTCTTTTCATCAGGTGGCCACAATATTGGAGTTTCAGCTTCAGCATCAGTCCTTCCAATGAATACTCAGGACTGATTTTCTTTAGAATTGACTGGTTGGAGGCTCTTTATTTCTTCTTCACTTTCTGCCATAAGTATGGTGTCATCTGCATATCTGAGGTTATTGATATTTCTCTCAGCAATCCTGTAGAATTAAAAGTCACACCTTCAGTTGCTTATATCAAAATAATGAAAGAATTAGATTGATTGCCAATGTCAAAAATAACACAACCTTGTGTTTCCTGAAATACCTATGTTGTATTCATGTATACTACTGAGAGGACATTGTCATTGGAGAAGTAAAAATTCCATGATCTAGTCTTAGTTTTATTTTTTTAATCACTGATTGGTTGTATACCATACAATTTGCTAAACTTCCCTGAACTCTAGATTTCTCAGCTTTAAGAGAAATTATATTGGACATATGATTTCTAAATTTATATGAACTGTATAATATTGTTCTTTTTCTATATACATCCCAGTATTTTGTCATACCAGATAGACAAGTTTTAAATTTAAACTTGAGGATTAATCTGGGCAGACATTTCTGCAGGAAATAGATGGAGACCTATACCCTAAAATGTCCTTGGTTCCAGGTAGATGCCA
Organism: Moschus berezovskii; assembly: GCF_049115385.1. Classification (NCBI taxonomy): domain Eukaryota; kingdom Metazoa; phylum Chordata; class Mammalia; order Artiodactyla; family Moschidae; genus Moschus; species Moschus berezovskii. The sequence goes on along the minus strand of NC_142488.1, from coordinate 30,690,197 downwards.
GTAGCGTTGGCCATTGGTAGAATGCTATGTGAATGCATTTTCTGTACAATGAAATGCTTGGGAATTGACATGAATTTTATTTACAGATAAATATTCATTCACAAATGCTACATAATAATTGAGCTTTTATTATCAAGCTGTTCAAACTAGTACACAAAGAAAAAAGACACTTTTTATCTTCATGGAAAAAAAGGATACATAGACAGTGCATCATCAGTGCAGTGAGTAGGGTAAAATATGAAGAAGTGAAGTGAAGTGAAGTCGCTCAGTCGTGTCCGACTCTTTGCGACCCCATGGACTGTAGCCTACCAGGCTTCTCTGTCCATGGGATTCTCCAGGCAAGAATACTGGAGTGGGTTACCATTTCCTTCTCCAGGGGATCTTCCCGACCCAGGGATCGAACCCGGGTCTCCCGCATTGGAGGCAGATGCTTTAACCTCTGAGCCACCAGGGAAGCCCCTAGGGTAAAATATATATGCTATGAAAGATCAAGAGTGCTTTGCAAGCAGATCATGCATTGAATCGAGATTGATACTGTCAGAGAAATTTTGCAAGAGTAGTGTTAGCTTAGCTGATAATCAAAGGAGCAGACAAAAAGGATGTTTCAGGCAGAGAAGACATAGTGTACGGAGGCTGGAACCATCTGCACAATGATTTCATGGCTACTCAGCAGTCTTAAAATTAGTTATTTGTCTTCTAAATCAAATGTGTAGTTCCTGTAACTTAAAAAAAGTAACAGTGCACACGATACCAAGTGTAAATTAGATACTCATTGACCTACCATATAGATCCGCCTTGAAATTTTCTATGTGTTTGGATCTGCAGTGAGCTCTTTATTGAACTGTTGACCTAAATTAGCGGCTTACTCAACAGTAAGGCATATTTGTGACTGGTTCTGAGGGTTTCATAAAATTCAAGACAGCATTCTTTTACTGTGGGACCTACTTCTTTGGGAAAGGTTTTATTTCTGTTTGCGTAAAACAGTGAGCCAGGCTCAGGAGTATCATGAGTTAGGATGATGTTATATCATTTTTATAACAGAGTCAACTGGAGAAGTGATACCATACTGACTTGCTGTGACAGTGAGCTCTGTCGATAGAATAGCTCTTTAGTAATAATGGCTCTTGAGACATGCTGTCTAGGTTTGAATCCTAGTGGTGCCACTAAGAAGCTGTGTAACCTTATGCTTCAGTTTCCTCAACTGTGAAGTGGTTATGATTATAATATCTATCTGAGAAGACTAGTTTGAGGATTAACTGATTTCATAGATATAAGATCATTCAGGAGAGTACCTATCTGGTAGATACCAAGTGCTCTGCAGCTCTTAACTATTTTTATTCTCATTAGTAAGCTATCACAGGCTGTATTTTGCTGAATAATTGATTGATAACTTGAATAATATCAGTGGAGGACTGATTTTCAATTCTGTGTGGCACACATCTAGAGGGAGAATAAAATCAAGATGAAAAAATTTCATGATAGAGGATAAAATCAGGATGAAAAATTTTCATGATAGAGTAAATCACTGGGTCAAAACCCACAAAACACAATTTAACAGATCTTGTACTCTCTGAATTGGTGTCTTTATTTTATTCCCGATTATCTTTTTTTAATTTTTAAATCTAATTTTAATTTATATTGCAGTATAGTTGATTTACAGTGTTGTGTTAGTTTCAGGTCACAGCAAAGTGATTCAGTTAGACATACACATGTATCCATTCTTTTTCATATTCTTTTCCAATATAGGTTATTACAAAATATTGAGTAGAGTTTTCTGTGCTATAAAGTAGGTCCTTCTTGATTACCTCTTTTACATATGTCTCTTTTTAATGGCTTATTATTTAACATCATCTGTATGCTCTACATTCTAGGTGATATAAAGATGAGTAAGCCTTGGTTCCTTCCCTCCAGAACATATGAACATATGCAGAGTCAAAAACAGAAAGGGAAAATTAACATATGTGACAAATAGTCTAAAAAGGCTAAATCAGCAGAAATGATGCACAGTGTAGTGTAGTGTGGTATAGTATGTTATAACGCATGCAGTATAAGACTGTATGTAGACCGAAGGAAGCAACCCTGTCCCTCTCCTTCACACTGTCTAGAAATAATCAGGTGTCTTATGTTTAGTTCCTTGCCTCAGATTTTAAGAAAGGCATTGCTAGACTATAGAACATTCACAGCTGAGTGAAGAGTCTGAATGTTTCATTGAAGGCGTCATTGGAGTATGTTTTGTGCCAGCCTTGGGATGAAGACATGGCAGGGGCAGGGTGTGTGGCAAACTTTTCTTTAGAACTGTGTCAGTATAAAACTCAAATTTCTAAGATAGGCTCAATACAAAATGGAAAAAGATCTGGAAGAAGTACAAGTTTTACAATTGTTTATTGAGTGCCTTACTACCAGCAGAGTTTTTCTGTTGGGCCTTGGTGAATTTAATGAAGAAATCAGAAAAGGTTTAAGTCCTACTGTTTACTTTCCTTTGAGGAGTACCAGAAAAATTAGGGCTGCATAATTAATAGTTTAATTTTAATTTGAGGCATAATGCAAATGCAAATTCAGGGTACGATAAAAGTAGAAAATAGGGAGCATGATTCTACTGGAGGAAATAAGATGTCAAGAAAATCTTCTCTGAGGAAGTGATATTTAAATGGAGATCCGAAGGATGAGTTGGAACTAGCTTGTTGTGTAGAGGCACAGAGTGGCTCCATGCAGGAGAGAAATACAGGTAGGGATGGAAAGATGTTCCAGGCAGAGAGAAGCTTGAGTTTGAAGACCTTCATCCTAGGATGTTAGAAAAACAAATGCAGGCTTGGGTGACTGGAATGCCAACTGCTAAAGGAACAACGGCATGGGATTGGGGTGCTGAGGTCCATGGGGTCCAGAGCAAGGCATACTTAGCTTTGGTCTGCTTTAACAATAAGGAAAACTAAGATGTGATTTAGTAGATGAAATAGTAGAGAATGTTCTATTATGTATTTTAAGTGTTTTTTAATATGAAAGGATTTATTTACATTCTAATTATTAAGTGAAAGTTGCTCAGTTCGTGTCTGACTCTGTGACCCCATGAACTATATACATACAGTCCATGGAATTCTCCAGGCCAGAATACTGGAGTGGGTAGCTGTTCCCTTCTCCAGGGGATCTTCCCAGCTCAGGGGTCAATCTGGGGGTCTCCCGCATTGCAAGAGGATTCTTTACCTGCTGAGCCACCAGGGAAGCCCAAGAATACTGGAGTGGGTAGCCTATCCCTTCTCCAGCAGATCTTCCCAGCCCAGAATTCGAACCGGGTTCTCCTGCATTGCAGGCAGATTCTTTACCAGCTGAGCTACCAGGGAAGCCCTTTTATTATTATTAAATGGTTGACATGTATTTAAAGTGGCAAAGTGGACTAGTGAAAATTGGTGAGCTCTTGGAATTAGCCTTGTTTAATCAAGAATACCTCTATACATTAATAGTGCTTAGTTTCCCACATACTCTTCTAAATGCTGTGTTCATAACCATCTCCTATTCCTTATTTCCTCCCTTCCCACTTTCATATGAACATACCCATAGCCTTCTCTATGTTTCTAAAACCTAATACATGGAAGAAAGACAATGAAGGTATCTGATTTATAGATGGTGTTATAAATTAGTATATAAATATCACATTGCTAAAGGCCATACCAGGTATGTACTGCATACATTTCTTGATTTATTTCTAAAATAAGCAGGGTTTTCTTCTTTCCAAAATACAAATTTTACTTAACTTCATACTTAAATATGGGAAGCTTTGCTCATTTTGGGTGCTAAGTTGCTTAGGTGTGTCCAACTCTGTGACCCTTTGGACTGTAGCCCACCAGGCTCCTCTGTCCATGGGACTTTCTGGCAAGAATACTGGAGTGGGTTGCCATTTTCTCCTCCAGGGGATCTTCCCAACCCAGGGATCAAACCCGTGTTTCCTGTGTCTCCTGCACTGCAGGCAGATTCTTGACCACTGACCCATTGGGGAGGCCCTTTGTACATTTTAGTGAGAATCATATTTTAATTCTTATATTTAATGAAATTTCTATTTTAATCAGAAGAAACTATCTTTCACAAGGTTAGATAGAGGTTGAAATGATGGGTTCATAGAATCTTCTTGTGTCTGATGACATGTTGCTTTTCATATGGTCCATGAAGTAGCGATATACGTGACTTTCTTATGGTGGGGAGAAAAATCCATAGCTATTTTTAATGTTGTAAATCACAGCTAGAGCAATAAACATTTATGTGTGTCTTCTATGTATGTAGAACTCTATTGGGTTCATGGAGCTAAAGTGAAAAATAAGGTAGAGCTTCTGTCTTTAATCTCATGGAAAGGGCCAACAGTCATATTTTTAAAAAAATCAATGAACTGTATGTAAATACTTACGTTTTAACATGAGCAGGCTATGATTTGTTGATACAAATAATAGTTATAATATCTAATTCCTAATGTCAAATCTTTTGGGTATGTTTATTACTGGATACAAATTTTTAAGTTAACATTGCAAATTTGTTTTTATCATCAACCATGAATATTCATACATTCTTATTACTTAGTCAATAATGGGGTCTTGGCTGATTATCAGTTGCCATTTTATAGTTTTTTAATAGATAAAATGAATTTTTAGGTATTTTTGCTTTAGTGTCTACCTCAGTTATCACAACCTTGGATAGATTAAATCAACTGGAAACTCGAAGGCTTCAGTTTAGTCAAGATCTTCAAATACTGTCTTAAAGGTGTTATGAACTTGAAATATTGGCTATTTACATTCCATTTCCTTTTATTCTCTTTCCATTTTCTTAGGAAAATGCTAATAAGAAATGTATTCTTGGCAGGCAGAAAGCAGGGGAAAAAACAGGATAATTTACAAACTGTTTAATAACCCTGTGAGCAATTGAGTGTTGACCATATAAATTCTAGATAATATTATTATACCCAGGTTGGCTGTTAAAGAGTCATAAAGGAAAGAAATCTAGACATCTATTTTCTAGGTAAGTATTGGAATGGAGCTCTCATCATTGCATACCATTTAGTTGGGGAGACAGAATTTTATTTAATTAAATGACTCATTAGTTGTATTGGATTCTCGCCAAATTGTTTCATCATGGTTTGTCAAATGATAATTTCACAAGTGTCAGTGACAGTCAAGATGTTGGACATTTGTTTTCTCTTTTTCTCACCTGCTGAGTCACAGTTCTCGAAGGATGGATATTATGGTGATTCAGTCACACCTTAGACTTTGTTTTACAGTTTCTATTCAGCCTAGTTAATTTGGAAAATAAGTCATGCCCATAGTACATGAAATACCAAGCATATCCCTTCCCTACATTGACCTCTCATCTTTAGGTCTTAGATGCAGTTAGGACCTAGTGGAACATTTGCCATATAGTCTCCCAAAGGGAAAACATTTTCTGCCAATCATGTCATTACATCAGACAGTCTAGTTGACACCCACAGAGGAAAAGAAAAGTACTTGTGTGGCGTGCTTCAGGCAGAGTAGCTAAACAGATCACTGTGAACGATTTTAAGGATGTGACTGGTGGCTTGTTTTCTGCACTCTGGCTTAATAGTCTTCCTGCATCATAGAATGTGAGATATGTTCACATTTATTAGTACCGTTACTTTAAAGGAAAATTTTTGAATAAAAATTTGGTTTCCAAATTTGTTCTTCAGTTTCTCAGTTGTATCCGACTCTTTGTGACCCCATGGACGCCAGGCTTCCCTGTCCTTCACCATCTCCCAGAGTTTGCTCAAACTTATGTCCATTGAGTCGGTGATGCCATCCAACCATCTCGTCCTCTGTCTCCCCCTTCTTCTCCTGCCATAAGTCTTTCCCAGCATCAGGGTCTTTTCCAATGAGTTGGCTCTTCACATCAGGTGGCCATAGTATTGGAGTTTCAGCATCAGTCCTTCCAATGAATATTCAGGACTGATTTCCTTTAGGATTGACTGGTTTGATCTCCTTGTAGTCCAAGGGACTCTCAAGAGTCTTCTCCAGCACAGTTCAAAAGCATCAATTCTTTGGCGCTCAGCCTTCTTTATGGTCTATCACATCTGTACATGACTACCGGAAAGACCTTTGACTATACGGCCCTTTACACTTTCAATCTAAACCTGTTGATAGTCTGGTTTTAACCATGGATGGGTAACATGCTTATTGATTTAGTCAATATTGCCTTTCACGGTTTGACTTGAAGTGTTAACCACTCAGTCATGTCTGACTCAGTGTGATCCCTTGGACTATAGCCCATCAGGCTCCTCTGTCCATGGGATTCTCCAGGCAAGAATTTTGGAGTGGGTTGCCATTCCCTTCTCCAGGGGATCTTCCTGACCCAGGGATCAAATCTGGGTCTCCTTCATTGTAGGCAGATTCTTTACCATCTGAGCCACCAGGGAAGGGTTGACTTACCAATCTTAATTTCCTTTAAATAATAGATATAAGGCATGGCTTTTCCTAGCCCCAAGACTCTTTTGGCATGCACTTTCTGAAGTTGTATAGATATATTGTTAAAATCACAGCCATTAAACCTGGATTTAATTCCTGTCTGGTCCTGCTCTTTATGTAAATCAGTTCAGCTCTTTGGTCCTCGGTGTGCTTATCTGTGTTACAGGGTTAATAACACCATCCTCAGAATTTTTTTTTTAATAAAAAGTGCTATGTTTACTGTCGTGTTGGCACATTATAATTTCTCAGTAAATAGTAGCTTTCACTATTATTAAAAGCTATTGAGGACTTAAGGATAGGAAGGACTGTATGCTTTTGTGTCACCTATTCTGTTTATTCTCCGCCCCCGCCCCCTACTGTGCCAGTGCTCTGTTATACTTAGCCTGCATTGGAATAATTTGGATAGGTTGTTAAAACGCAGATTCCTGTGCTTCACCCTCAGAGATTCTGATTTGGTCGGTCTGAGGGCATGGTCATGATTCTGCCTTTTCAACAAGTTTGCAGATAAGGCTGCAGATAAGGTATTCTTCAACCACAGTTTGTCTTAGAGCAGTGGTCCCCAACCTATTGGCACCAGGGACTGTTTTGGGGGGACCATGGGTGGTGGGGAATGGTTTCATGATGACTCAAGTGAATTGCATTTATTGTGTTCTTTATTTCTATTATGATTACATCAGTTCCACCTCAGATCATCAGGCATGAGATTCCAAAGATTGGGAACCCCTGCTCTAGAGCAGCAGTGGAAAATTAGCTAATCATCAGACTCTCCTGGGAAGTTTCTGAATATCTATAATTTCCCAAATCTTTTGAATCAAAATTTGCAAAAAATTCTTGATGCTGGACTGGACTCACACTTCGAGAAATATAACCTGTGCTAGATTCCGTTCCGTTCTGTTCCGTTGCTCAGTCGTGTCCAACTCTATGCGACCCCATGAACTGTAGCCTACCAGGCTTCTCCGTCCATGGGATTCTCCAGGCAAGAATACTGGAGTGGGTTACCATTTCCTTCTCCAGGGGATCTTCCTGACCCAGGGATCGAACCTGGGTCTCCCGCATTGGAGGTAGATGCTTTAACCTCTGAGCTAGATTATTGCTTCTTAACTCATTTTTGAATCAAGGATCTGTTTGAGATTCTGCAGGATGTTGTTGATCTTCTTGACAAAAATAAAGAGAACACAAACATAGTTTGCATACATTTTCCAGTGGTCATGTATCCTCTGAAAACCATTCATGATCCTTATATGGAATCTTGTTTCCAAATAGAATACCTTTGAGTAATGAAACCTAGGTTAGACATGCCGTCTTTTGAAGCTATTGACAGCTGTGTCTAAACATGTAAGTATGCCAAAGAATTTTTACCCCATTTTCAATATGCCAGTACAGCAATGCTTTTAAATCTAAAAATGGAAATTAATCTTTATAGTTAGTTTGATAGAATAAAATTTGCAGATTTGGTGAAAATTATAGTTAATTTGCAAAATATTTTCAAGTAATAATTTAAAAATTCTATAAATTCATTTTATTTTGTTTACTGGTCATGTCTCTTATTTTTACTCTTTAGTGCAAACTCTGTGATGTCTCTTTCTCCTGAGGGAAAAATATTATTAATAAAATTAATAGGCTGTAATATTATACAGCTTATTAACAGAACATTTAAAAATTTTATAAATTCATGTTTGTGTAATCTGTTGGTTATGTCTCTTATTTTTCCACTTTAATGCTACCTCTGTGCTATCTCTTTCTCCTGAAGGAAAAATATTTTTATTAGCAAAATTAATAGGCTGCAGAATTACACAGCCTATTGGACAGAAAACAATCTTGAAAATTGGAGACTATATTACATAGACTACATGACTATTTTGCTTATACAAATCGTGATAACAGTGAGACTAATTGTTTTGTAAGTATATGATTTATAAATGTGATAACATTTTTTGAAATTTTAAATATGTTGAGAACACCTTTTTTTTCTTTTAAGCTGAGAATATAAAAGCAACTGTTTTACCTGGGCCAATAATAGAGACACAAGTATATTCACATGCTTTTTATTTCTAAAAGCACATTTGTGACTGGTAGCCAAGAATTCACTTCATTAAAGGGAGACTTTGACAAGCAGTATTGAAGCTGTAAACACTTTGAACTCATTAGTACAGTGTCTCACCATAGGAACTGCACTGTCATTGAACACTCCCTTTCTATAGAACCATCATCCAGACAATTATTTTTACCTTTGCCTGAAAACATTTCTTTGTACTTTAAGGCATTCCAAAAGACAAGAGAAAGATGGAAGCTCAGGTGGCTATAGGGATTTCCTTAGTTACGTGAGTGCTGTGTTGCTGCAGAACAAAATCAGAAACTTGAATGTATATATGTTTTAACTTAAAATGTTGGTTGATCATAATGACAGTGGTTTTATAAGGAGTTTTCATGAGGGTGGATGTTTGAAGTTAACAAAAGCATTGTAAGGTTACTCATTCCTGGGCTGAATGACATTTCTTCTTCTTTTTCTTTCTTGACAAATGCATTTTAGGCTACAGATGACTAAGATTGCCACCTCTAATATGTTGTAAAATAAAGTTAACCAGAGTGACCATTAATTTATGCTAGACATCTTAAACTCACATGCGTACAGGGGGCATGCAAGGTACCATCACTGTATGAAACAGCCATGCCTAGTATTGGGTCGCCAGTAATCTGGAAAACTTGAGCCACAATCACACTTGCAGAGATTGAGGTACTGCTTTGAATGGGCTGCTGCTGCTGCTGCTAAGTCACTTCAGTCGTGTCCGACTCTGTGTGACCCCATAGATGGAAGCCCACCAGGCTCCCCCGTCCCTGGGATTCTCCAGGCAAGAACACTGGAGTGGGTTGCCATTTCCTTCTCTTGAATGGGCAGTATCTTCTAAATTTTGACACATCTTGGGAAGAAAAATACCCATTTGGAGACCAGTAATAATAGTCTAGATAAGAGATAAGAATATTTGAAACCAGGGTAGTAACAGGTTAGATAGAGGGGATTGATAGATGGGCCCTAATGAATAACGAGGTAGGGCAGTGTAGGGAGGTGAAGTCTGTCTGGATGAATTTCTATGCTAATGCATCAAGCAAGAGAATAGGGAATCCACTAGGAATGACAAGGTTTGGGGAGGAGATAGAGGGGATGGGTTCAGTTTTTGATAGGGCCCACTTAATATGCCTATGATAAGATGCCATTGTGGATATGCACTTGAAGCTTACAAGGGGGATTTTTGACTGATGAACACATATAGGGTAGGTAAGTTTTGGTATGTATAGTAGTTGAACCCATTGGAGACTGTGTCACTTGAGAAGAAGGTGATGTGAAGACTATACAGCCCCACAGAGACCAAGAGGGAAGAGACAGAGAGGCAGGAGGTGGATCATGAGAAGACTACCTAAGTACTTAATGCCACCAAAAGTTGAGTAAGATGTAGGTTAAAATAATTTATTGAGTTCAGCAAATTGGAAGTTTAGGTGATAGGGCAAAGGGTAACTTTAGGGTAACAGTGAAAAATTGTGAGGATGTATTGTCCTTTTCTCAAAGTTGGTTGCTAAACAGATTGAGAAATGTGTTGTAGGTGTAAGTAGAGGGGAACTGAATAGCTCTGAGCACATTTACAATTTTTGGGAGCGGGTTTCAAGATGATATATGTGCCTAAAATCTCTTTTGCACATTTGTGAGGATAGGACGAATCATCTCTCTTCGTAGCTTCTCTGTGCCCTGTGTCTAGCACAGTACTGGACACACATTTTATTGCTTAATCTATACCAGGCATGGTGTGAAGCAATAGAAGAAACTCAGTGCTTCCAACCTGGAGTGGAAAAAAACTAATTGATTCGGTTGTGATCGGTATCGGTACTGCCAAAGAGATGTACGAGGTACTGTGACAGCTTATCAGAGAACCTGCCCTCATCTTGGGAGAGCATGTAAACTCTTCCAGAGGAAGTGATTTTCAGTGTATGATCTCCCTTCACTGCTGAGGTCAAAATAGAACTTTCTCCTATTCTTCACTCCCTAAACACATTCAACAGAATCTTATATGACTTTCTGCTTTCCCCTCATGGACACTCCTCTGGCATTCAGGAGTATTGGAGCCCACAACCATGAGTTCAGGGCCAACAACATTCCAACCCTTGTGAGGAGACTACTAACCAGAGAGGATAATAATAAGAGTTCCTTTCGTGTGTTGGCTTAAATATCAGTGTTACTAATCATTCAGTTCAGTTCAGTCGCTCAGTTGTGGCCGACTCTTTGCAACTCTTTCCAATGGACTGCAGCAATGGACACTTTGCAATGGACACCAGGCTTCCCTGTCCGTCACCAACTCCTGGAGCTTGCTCAAACTCATGTCCATCGAGTTGGTGATGCCATCCAACCATCTCATCATCTGTTGTCTCCTTCTCCTCCTGTCTTCGGTCTTTCCCAGCATCAGGGTCTTTTCTAATGAGTCAGCTTTTTGCATCAGGTGGTCAAAGTATTGGAGCTTCAGCTTCAGGATAAGTCCTTCCAATGAACATATTAATCATTATAATAAAATAATAGCAGTTTAGATTTAGCCCTCTTTGTGATTTTCAGATTACCTAGCTCTCATGGCTTATTTGAGAGATCACCCTAGGAAACATGAATCGGGGAGTGAGGAGCTGAGACAAGGACCAGAAGGAAGCCAGTAAAGGGATCATTTCAAGAGTTACTACTCTGGGCAGTTGGAACTCAGTTCCACTTGGGACTAGTGGAAAATGGTGTGGGACACATACCTCAGGGTTTATCCTACAAAGAAATGAGGAAGCTGGAGAATTTATACACATATCCTTGCTGGTCTTTGGTTGAGAGAGTCTGGGAGGGGGCGTGCACTCAGTTCTTGGCATCTTTGATCTGTCTATCACATGCACTTGAGTAAAACAGACTGCATTGAGCCAAGAGATATAGGAACTGGCAGGTGGAAGTTGGGCTAGCATGCACCAAAATGCAAGGACAGTCAGGGTACCATCAACACCAGCCTAATTGGGTTTGAATCTCCATTTTGCCATTTACTAGTGCCGTGACCTTGGTCAATTCATTTATCCTCTCTGAGCCTTAGGTTCTTCATCTGTAAAATGAGGATAATAATAATAATATCTACATCAAAGGATAATAATGAGGATTGAATAATTATTAAATATGTCAGCTTTAAAGGTTTAAAGAATGAAAGCTCAAAAAAGATTTTACGTATCCAGTAAAACACATGTGGGCAGCACAGCCAGACTTTCCTCAAAGCTTTGTTTTCCCCAGCCTTTCTCTTACATCTATTGCTCAGTGTCTTTCTTGCTGGTGGCCTAACATCTTATTTGCTACTTTCTCAGTGTTTGGGTGTGATTCCTGAATCCTTCTACCCATTTATTCCTTTCCTAAACCCTTGGGACTGTGCTGACAACTTCTCTCTGTGGTGTCTATAAATCCCTTTCCAGTATTTCAGGCCCTGGTCTTGCCCAGTGGTTAAAATTATATTATTACTACCTCCGAATCATCCCTGCTTCCCCGCTTTTCTCCTTATCTGTGAGACATGTTAGCCAATAATATGTGTACTTCCTCCATAATCTTGCCTGTGGCACCTGATTACTTGTTTGACTCCTTGTTTACAGGGTATCTTTAAGCTTATCAGACCTATATTTTTCACATTGGTGTCCACATTCTTATGGGCACAAAGAATCTTTAATAAAATATTGATTTTTCTTTTGTAAGTAAATAAACATATCCTTCTTTTCTCCTAAAAAAAATTCAAAGAATTTTAGATACTTGGATAGTGTCGTAACTGTGGCACAATGTGAGCCAAAAGTAGGGAAAGCTTCAGAATGGAGAGTTCTGTTACTAAAGGGAACAGAGGGTAGCCAGGCAACCAGGTCATGATGCTGGCCTGAGATTGCCCAGGCATGGTAAGCTTAGCTAGAGCACAACAGACAACAGCATTGAACAGGTCACTAGTTGAGGTTGAGTCAGATCAAGAGATGGATTATTTGACATGGAACACAGGGTCTGAAAATAGGGTTATATAAAATTGAAGGGATTTTTAACTTTGGCTTGATAAGTTTGTTTTGAAAATTCTAGATTAGTCTTTTGTTTAAAGGTTTATTGAGACATAAATATCACACAATCCACCTATTTAAAGTATACAATTCATGGATTTTTAGTATATTCTCAGAACTATGCAACCAAATCTTTTGTGGGAGTTTTACCTATTGGAAGTAAATATATGGACTTGCTTTCATGCACATCTATACAAATATAAAATAGTTTACATACAATTTCAGAGAATTTCTGAACCCTCTTTAAAGCCTACTCATGTGCCCAGAAGTATTAATTACCCTGTCAGTCAAACGTTACTGATATTAAAGGAGGCTTTGTTTTTCTTCTGGTTTTACAATTCAGCAGGCATGTAAAGTTAATGACAAATCTGTGGATTCATGGTGATCAGCTTGAGTGATGATATCCCAGTATTGGAAACAATGTAATGAGTCTGGCTCCTGATATTTCTGGCTTTACTATTTCGAAGAGGGGGAAAAAAATTAGTATCTTTAGAGTGGGTGACAAGGATTTGAAAAAATACACTGAGAGTTGTGAAACGCTGGAGGCCAATTGTAGATATCTACATATTACATTTATTATCTCATAAAGACTTATTATGACCTAGAAATGTCAGTGGAGTTTCCTTACAAAGAGTCATGATTCTTTATTGCATTGTTTTATCTTAAAAAAGGAAATATAAATAGTAGCAATATCAATATGCTAAATTAGAGTGAGTAATCAAACATTTTTCTTAGTTAATTATAATTACTGACAATTCTACTATTATAGTAGGGGCATTGAAGCACCAGTCTTTTTTTCCGCACATGAAAGAACCACTTGGTTTTGTTTTTTAAAAGCTATCAAATATACTATACTTGCACACACAAGCATAATATGTATACACATGCAAATGCTCATACACACCTTCATATAACCATAAGAGCTAATTTTTTAAAAAGCTTGTTTTAGAATCAGCAATACTTTGTTTGAATCTCAGGTCATTTATTTCCTCACTGTGTGATCTAAGGCACATTATATAAACACTTGGGAATTCATTGCTGACCTTGGGATCATAAGTCTCATCAGCAAGACTATGAGAAGGATCAGAAATAATCTGTGGTTAGAACTTGAAAGTGTCCTGTATGTGGTAAGAGATCAAGAAGTAGTGAAGGCACATACAGATTTTCTAGTTAAAAAGTCTTCTAAGATTTTATCCCCTGGAGAAGATGAGATTTGAGGCAAGTTCTGTGCCATTGATTTTATGCTTTTCTTATATTTGTTTCTTTCTTGTGAATATATAATGCTCTAGGTATAACAATAATAATAATAGACCAAGTAAAAATTAACTTCAAATCCTTATGCTGCTGCTGTTGTTGCTGCTAAGTCACTTCAGTTGTGTCTGACTCTGTGCGACCCCAGAGATGGCAGCCCACCAGGCTCCCCCGTCCCTGGGATTCTCCAGGCAAGAACACTGGAGTTTGTTGCCATTTCCTTCTCTAATGCATGAAAGTGAAAAGTGAAAGTGAAGTTGCTCAGTCGTGTCCGACTCTTCACGACCCCATGGACTGCAGCCTACCTGGCTCCTCTGCCCATGGGATTTTCCAGGCAAGAGTACTGGAGTGGGATGCCATTGCCTTCTCCCTCAAATTCTTATACCCAGAGATAAATAATAATAATATTTTAATAATAATTTATTCATCTTTGTCTCATATATGCACTAAAGGTATATGTCCATTTTCTGGCTATGCAAAAATATTCTTAGATATTTCATTGATATCTTAAGTCTCTCTATCTTAGCACATTCTCTTTCATGAAAGAGAAACCAGTCCATTCTCAGTACCATCCCCTACCCCACATTATGTCAGGATAGGCCAGGCTATGTGTCTGTAACAAAATCCTGATATCTTAGGGACTGAAAATAATAGAAGTTTTCCCACCTAGCTTCAAGCCACTGTAGGTTGATAGAGGTCCTCAATTCATTTCAACCTGTGTGCGAATCTCAACACTAAATTTGAGACATTAGAAAACATGTTTACATACATGATAGTACATAAAGCCTCTGCTTAGAAGTGGCATGCATCTCTTCTGTTCCCATTTCATTTGATGAAGCAAGTTATGCGGCCACAGCTGAGGTCAAGTGAGCCGAGTCAAAGGTGCTATCAGGAGCCTGGGATAAAATAATGGAACTTTTGTGAACAGGCTTAGCGACAGTGACATCCCACACAAGGAAGGGTTCTCACACTTGAGCATGCATCAGGATAACCTCGAGGCCAGTTAAAACACAGAGCACTAAGGGGTGGGAGGCTCAAGAGGGAGTATTTAAATACTCATAAATATTAATGAGTATTGATGACAGTTGTTATACAGCAGAAAAATATTGGGAAGCAATTATCCTCCAATCAAAAAATAAGTTTCTTTTAACACAGAGTGCTGGGCCGCACAGGCAGAGTTTCTAATCCTGTGTGTGTGGAAGAGGGCCAGATAAGTTGCCTTTCTAACAAATGCCCAGGTGATGTTGGTGCTTGCTGATCTGGGACCTGCAGTATGAGAACCACTGTCCTAAATTAAAAGCTCGCCTCCTACCGTTCCCTAACTTAAACACTTCAGCACTAGTCCTTAAACTGTCCATGATCACATTTCAATCACAGATTTTTCAATTTTCCAAATTTATCTCCCTATTTATCTCAGTCTCCAATCATCCGTTTATTTATAATTTCCTGAAATGTCTCAAAGCTTCCTCTTCTCCTGATGCGGTGTAATTACTATCACCTTCAAATAGATCTTTTCTGAATTACTGGAGCTAGAGATATTTTCTGTGCCTTTTCCAAAGTTCTTTCCGATCGAAGTTATCCGATGCCAGGTATTACGGTAATCTTATACATGTGTTTTCTCTCCCACCCTTACAAGCTGCCTTAAGGGTCTCTCTCTCTCTCTCATAGCACTTTATGTGAAGTGATCCTTAAAAAAACACTTGGGCCTATTCAGGTAAGCAGAGGCTCAGCCGTATGACATAAGTTCAAATCACCACTCTTGCCTTAGAAGCTGTGTGAGTGTTAGAACAGCACAGGTCCTGCAGCCAGACTGCCTGATTCAAAGCCAACTTGGCCACTTTTGAGCTGTGTTAAATTGTGCATATGTCTCAATTTCCCTGTGCTTCCATTGTCTCATTGATAAAATGAAGATGGCAATTCTGTTCATGTCAGAGGACTGTTTCGAGGGTTAAATGAATCAGTTTGATTTGAAACATTCAGAGCAGGGCCTGTCAAGTTGTGAGCACCCAATTACTATTAACCATGGTAATTCAGAAGGCTACACACCCTGAGTGTGGCTCTGTAACTGAAGTTGTTATCTATTTTCCTGTATATCCTTTTTCCTTAGTCTCTTACAAGCTAACTTCTCCCTCATTCATTCTATCAAAACTGTCTTCTCAAGAGTCACTAATTAAGTTCTAATTGAATTATATGGATGTATTTTACACGACTGCTTTTGCAAGTTTCACTTCTGTGCATTTGGGGCAGCTTCCCATCTTGTCCTCCTGTCCTTGGCTGTATCTCTGTTGCCATTGCTGTATGTGATGTATCACCAGCTTCAATATCACAGTTCCTGTCTGCTCTCTTGACACCCCTCATCATTTTATTGTTGATGTTCTCCAAATCCGGTCTTCAGGTCAGTTCAGTTCAGTCGCTCAGTTATGTCCGACTCTTTGCGACCCCATGAATCACAGCACGCCAGGCCTCCCTGTCCATCACCAACTCCCGGAGTTTACTCAAACTCGTGTCCATTGAGTCGGTGATGCCATCCAGCCATCTCATTCTCTGTCATCCCCTTCTCCTCCCGCCCCCAATCCCTCCCAGCATCAGACTCTTTTCCAGTGAGTCAACTTGTCGCATGAGGTGGCCAACATATTGGAGTTTCAGCTTTAGCATCAGTCCTTCCAATGAACACCCAGGATTGATCTCCTTTAGAATGGACTGGTTGGATCTCCTTGCAGGCCAAGGGACTCTCAAGAGTCTTCTCCAGCACCACAGATCAAAAGCATCAATTCTTCAGTGATCAGCTTTCTTCACAGTCCAACAGTCACATCCATACATGACCACTGGAAAAACCATAGCCTTGACTAGACGGACCTTTGTTGGCAAAGTAATGTCTCTGCTTTTTAAGATGCTATCTAGGTTGGTCATAACTTTCCTGCCAAGGAGTAAGCGTCTTTTAATTTCATGGCTGCAATCAGCATCCGCAGTGATTTTGGAGCCCCCAAAAATAAAGTCTGACACTGCTTCCACTGTTTCCCCATCTATTTCCCAGGAAGTGATGGGACCAGATGCCATGATCTTTGTTTTCTGAATGTTGAGCTTCAAGCCAACCTTTTCACTCTCCTCTTTCACTTTCATCAAGAGGCTTTTGAGTTCCTCTTCACTTTCTGCCATAAGGGTGGTGTCATCTGCATATCTGAGGTTACTGATATTTCTCCTGGCAATCTTGATTCCAGCTTGTGCTTCTTCCAGCCCAGCGTTCCTCATGATGTACTCTGCATAGAAGTTAAATAAGCAAGGCGACAATATACAACCTTGACGTACTCCTTTTCCTATTTGGAACCAGTCTGTTGTTCCATGTCCAGTTCTAACTGTTGCTTCCTGACCTGCACACAGGTTTCTCAAGAGGCAAGTCAGGTGGGCTGGTATTCCCATCTCTTTCAGAATTTTCCACAGTTTATTGTGTTCCACACAGTCAAAGGCTTTGGCATAGTCAATGAAGCAGAAATAGATGTTTTTCTGGAACTCTCTTGCTTTTTCCATGATGCAGCGGATGTTGGCAATTTGATCTCTGGTGCCTCTGCCTTTTCTAAAACTTGCTTGAACATCTGGAAACTTCACGGTTCCCATATTGCTGAAGCCTGGCTTGGAGAATTTTGAGCATGACTTTACTAGCGTGTGAGATGAGGGCAATTGTGCGGTAGTTTGAGCATTCTTTGGCATTGCCTTTCTTTGTGACCTTTTCCAGTCCTGTGGCCTCTGCTGTGTTTTCCAGATTTGCTGGCATTTTGAGTGCA
The DNA here is from genome assembly GCF_049115385.1 of Moschus berezovskii. Taxonomy (NCBI): domain Eukaryota; kingdom Metazoa; phylum Chordata; class Mammalia; order Artiodactyla; family Moschidae; genus Moschus; species Moschus berezovskii. The sequence continues at coordinate 30,672,640 of NC_142488.1, read as the reverse complement.
GAACTTTCACAGCATCATCTTTCAGGATTTGAAATAGCTCAACTGGAATTCCATCACTTCCACTAGCTTTGTTCTTATCCTCTGTATGTTCGCTTGGGTCCAGAGGTTTTCATCCTCATGTTTTTACTGCCATTTCATTGACTTTAAAATCTATATTACCAGTTCTGCCCCGTTACTATCAGTGTAAGAGAAGAATCCCTGTCAGTTTTGCTAAAATAGCTAATATTTAATGTGACATTATGTGCCAGACATTTTACCTGCAGTTTCTTATTTAAGCCTTAGAGCCACTTTAAGGGCTACATGCTGTTACCTCCACTGGATTTGAATCGGGGAGTGTTTGACTTCAGAACTCAAAAGCTTTCTTACTGTTATTTTACAATATCTGAAAAAATGCTTTCCCTTTCTAAATGAGTGATGACTTTAATTGCCATTTTTATTTTATTTATTTTTTTTTTGTAGAGGTAAACTCTGATTACTGAAAAGTTCACTTTAAGGGCAAGAAGGCTTGTCTGAGATAAAATCCATCACCCTATACCAGACTCATCTTTATTCCTGAGAGTATGAATGACATTATCAGATACACGGAGAAAGTTCCAACTTTTAACCAATTCATTGAAAACCTTTTATTTCTAAGTTTTACCCATATTTAACTTTGAGCTCAAATCAGATTGGCTTAATTATAATTTCCTGAAATGACTCCAGAGTTTCACTTCTCTAGGTTCAATTTAAGCAGCATCAACTCCATATGAGGGCTTCTCTTGTGGCTCATCTGGTAAAGAATCTGCCTGTAATGTGTGAGACCTGGGTTTGATCCCTGGGTTGGAAAGATCCCCTGGAGAAGGGAAAGGCTACCCACTCTAGTATTCTGGCCTTGAGAATTCCATGGACTGTATAATCCATGGGGTCACAAAGAGTTAAACATGACTGAGCGACTTTCACTTTACTTTATTTTAACTCTATATGATGCCTTCACTGAATCTTCTACCTAATGATTTAACTGTCCTAAAGGTTCATTACATCATATGAGATCCTGATCAAAAATGTTGACTTCTGATTTTCCCACTGCTGTACCTTATTCCTACACATTTTGTGGTCATGTTTAAAAATGTTTTGTATATTTGTATCTGTTTGAATCATTGTCTCCAGACTTTTACTGGAATGCGAGTTTAATCATGTCGGTCTCTATTCAGAAATATTTAGTGTCTCCTCATTACCTATATTAAAATTTTCAAATTGAGCAGTTAACAATATTTTTCATAGTCTTTCTAGCCTGTAACTTTTTTTCTAGTCTTACCTCTTACTAGTTTTTAGCTGTTTTCATAGGGCAGACTTTTTATTTTCCCACTGTTTCCCAAATGCAGGAATCTTTAAAATTTTTATTTTATTGTAATGTAATTGACCTATAATGTTATATTAGTTTCATGTGTGCAGCATGATAATTCAATATTTGTATGTATTGTCAAGTGTTCACTGTAGTGAATCTAGTTAACATGCATCATCACACATAGTTACATTTTTTTCTTGTGACAAGAACTCATTCCTTAATGCAATTCAACCTTTCTCCTATTGGCTGGAGAGCCTTTATTCTGTCCTGTAACCCTCTAAATCTAGTTCCTGTTCAAGTACTTTTCATGTCCTTATCATGAAACTTTATAAAATATTTGGGGGACCTACTTTGGCCTTCTATGATATATTTTAACAATAATGAATTGAATCACATATTTATACATTTATTTAAAACCATCTTATTATTTTAGCATGACCACCTGATGACTACAGTTTCCCAAGGCCGAACATGTGATTTAATTAGCTATAAATTTATAGTCAAATGTTAAGTATAGGTCCAGGATTATGCTCTTATAAAGCTAAGCCTTTTGTATACATGTTTTAGTTTTGCCATTGTGCTTAGAAAATTCTTTAATACATAGTAGGTACTATCATGAATGTTTAACAAATGCTAATGGTTTGCTGAAATGACTTGCTAATGCTAGATTAAGAAGTTAAGGGAGGGTTCAGTGGCCCTGATGGTCCAGCGGGTAACACTGTGCTCCCAATGCAGGGGACCTGGATTCAATCCCTGGTCAGGGAACTAAATCCCACATGCCACAACTAAGCGTTTGCATGCCACAACTGAAAAATCCCTCATGCTGCAACTAAGACCCAGCACAGTCAAATAAATAATAAATACATACATATATTTTTTTATGTTAGGGGAAAGTGACAGTCGCTCAGTTGTGTCTGACTCTTTGTGACCCCATGGACTATACAGTCCATGGAATTCTCCAGGCCAGAATACTGAAGTGGGTAGCCTTTCCTTCTGCTTTCCCTTCCTTTGTTTCTTTGTGTGCTTAGTCCTGTCTGACTCTTTGCAAACCCCATGGACTGTAGCCTACCAGGCTCCTCTGTCCATGGGATTCTTCAGGCAAGAATACTGGAGTGGGTTGTCATTTCCTCCTCCAGGGGATCTTCCCAACCCAGGGATTGAACCCAGGTCTCCTGCTTTACAGGCAGATTCTTTTACCACTGAGCCACCAGGGAACCCCAAGTTAGGGGAATGTCATATTTAATTACCAAAGAAAGAACCAGAAATATAATTTCTGAGCCTTTTATTATGAAAAGCATTTTGTGAGAGATACCTATACACGTATACAACATTTTGTGTTAATAATTACGTCTGGTAAACTTGGTGTATTTTTTTTTAAAGAAATTAAAAGAAAGAGGGTCTATTGAGGTCATCTATAAAGTTGTAGAAATATTAAATATAGAGCTTTTGGAGGTTAATATAAAATATGAAAGAATACCATACTGTTCTTAGAGAATCATCCAACATAACAAACCAGTTTTTGAAATGAGGCAGAATATAAATATATAAACAAGTGGACCAGAATATTTATTAACATGAAATGGTCCTGAAGTTGAAGTGCTAGATTAATGGTTCACCTTGTGCTAGAAGACTAAACATTTGACATTTTTAGCTTTGCCTGTGCTAGCACAAGTAGTGAGTTTGCCTGTTGGTACATGTGTCTCCTTTACTAGAATCTAAGCTCCACGAAAAAAGTGTCCATTGTTTCTTTTGTTCACGGCTAGCATGTACTTCTGGAGAAGGAAATGGCAACCCACTCCAGTGTTCTTGCCTGGAGAATCCGAGGGACAGGGAGCCTGCTGGGTTGCTGTCTATGGGGTCGCACAGAGTCGGACACGACTGAAGCGACTTAGCAGCAGCAGCAGCAGCATGTACTTCAGTCCCTGGAAAATGGTAGCCATGCAATAAGTATTTCATGAATGAATGGATAAATAAAAGAATTTCAGTTTGATAAATGAAAGTAGAAAGACTGTCATTTTGGTAGTTAGGATCTTCTTCAGTTTAAGAACTGGGGAAAGGGAAAGAAGATTAAAAATGATGAAAGAAAGTTAAGAAGAATAAAAGCTTCCAACTGGAAATTCCCATTTAAACTAAAGGACTAAAAATATAGGCAGATGAAGAGCAGGAAAACACTATTTTCCTGTATTTCCATACATTAAGTATTTTCAAAAAGAACTGCTTTAATGATTGATTTTTAACCAATAGCATAACTCTCCCATTCTCTCATAGGCCAAGGTGAAATGCAGGAAAGTTTTGTTGCTAACACAATTTAGCTCACTTCAGAATATTAACATGACATTTATGTAGTCTACTATTCTCTTAAGTAAAAATAAATCAGCTCTATATAAAAAGCAGTCATGGATTAAATGACTTGAGCTGGCTTTGGGGAAACTACTGCTGTTAAACCCACCCCAGATAAACCACAAAGGTTGCTAGAACTCCATTTATGAAAAGACATTTGAATATAGACCTTGCAATGGGATCATTTAACTGTATTTTATTATATTTTATTCATGTCACTACAGTGGCTTATATTTGCTGTCATCACTACTTCTCTTATTTCTCTTATATGTGCAATACCTATTTGCTTCCCCAAACGGTCCTCTGGTGTGTCTGGCAAGCTTCCTAACAAGAAATTTGAAAGCAGTTTTGCATTAAAATCACATTTTTGAATTTTCATATTCCTAGACAGATTTTAGTGTAAACAGCATAAAAAACACAAAAGCAGTCTGTGTCATATGCTGTTTGTCAGTCTTCAATGAAGGGTAAACATTTATCAGCTTCAGTAGCAATCTCCGCTTAACTGAGGACTGTCATTTTCTAAAAATATTGATTGATAGAGGCCTCTCCTTAGAAATATAAAATGGTTACAATTTACACACAGCTGAAAAATACAAGCTCATTATTCCTTCCTGACAGGCAGTAATACCCTTTATAAACTATGGAGATTTTATTACAAAAAAAGTTATTTAAATTGAAAACAAAACTATGATCAGAGTCCTATGTAGTGTATTTTCTAATACTTTGTTTGTGTTTTATAGTTGCCTAATTTGGCAAATAAAAGTGAATTGGAACATATGTTAAAGGTTAATATGTATATATGTGTGTATATATAGTATCATGTATAATATTAAGCATATGTAATAAAAATCTGTGAGGAAGGCTGATCGCCGAAGAATTGATGCTTTTGAACTGTGGTGCTGGAGAAGTCTCTTGAGAGTCCCTTGGACTGCAAGGAGATCCAACCAGTCCATTCTAGAGGAAATCAATCCTGGGTGTTCATTGGAAGGACTTATGCTAAAGCTGAAGTTCCAATACTTTGGCCACCTCATGCGACGAGTTGACTCACTGGAAAAGACTCTGATGCTGGGAGCGATTTGGGGTAGGAGGAGACGGGGAAGACAGAGAATGAGATGGCTGGATGGCATCACCGACTCGATGGACATGAGTTTGAGTGAACTCCGGGAGTTGGTGATGGACAGGGAGGCCTGGTGTGCTGTGGTTCATGGGGTCGCTAAGAGTCGGACACGACTGAGCGACTGACTGAACTGAACAAAAATCTGTAAAATGTTCAAGAGAAAGTCACCAATGAATGTTTGAATCTCAACACAATTTTTGTTTCTTCCGTGAAGGTTAACATATATCCTCAGTTAGAGAAGGTGTGTGTGCAAGTGTCCTGTAGAAATACAACTGTTTCCTGTAGAAATAGCTTACTGTGAAGCTATATAAGTTGCTATATAAGTTGTTATTTGTCTTTGTTAGGGCGCGGACTTCCTTGACCTCACTCTATTGGGTCCAGGAATCCCGCCCGGGAGCTCCTTGCCATTAAAGCCTGTTGCACCGCTTGAAAAAAAAAAATGCAGCATGGTAAAGTCAATTATTTTATTTTTCACTAGCTAGGACTAATGATGTCATTGAAGGCAGAATCCTGACATAAAAAGGAAAAATTTAATCATGGTGGTTATAGAGGTGTAAACAGAACTCTAGTAAATGAATTTGCAAAGTGGTCTTGTTCTTTGAGCATTCATCAGAATTTAGAGATGGAAGTATTCCTCTTCTCCTTACAAGCTCAATAGTCTTGGGAAGCCATTTTTATTCTCGAAGTCTCACTGAGTTCATCTTTACATAGTTCTTTCACCTACTTCCAGATTTTTTAAAAAAATTATTTATTTTAATTGGAGGCTAATTACTTTACAACATTGTATTGGTTTTGCAATACAATGACATGAATCCGCCCCAGGTGTACATGTGTTCCCCATCTTGAACCCCCCCCCCCACCTCCCTCCCCATCCCATCCCTCTGGATCATCCCAGTGCACCAGCCCCAAGCATCCTGTATCATTCATCGAACCTGGACTGGCGATTCGTTTCACATATGATAAGATAAGTAAATAAAATAATGTATTTGAAAGTAAGAGATAATACATAGACTAAGCTAACAGGTCAAGCAGTTGCAGAATACCTTCTCTAATGCAGATGACAGACATCAAAACTTTTTCTTACTGAATCGCTCTGTCAATCTGAATTGCTCCTGAAGCAGATCCTGTCTTATTCTACTCAGTTATAATTAAAAGGGATATTACCTAAAATTTATTTCTTACATTGAAATAGAATATGTGTCCTTGTAACCTTTACACATAGATTAACATTTATTTAGAGGAACCATGATAGCCCTTTGCTATTTGAAGAGATCATTATGCTGCCACCATCTTCAAGATGAACATCCAAAACCTTTACTCATATCACTTGCTTTTAGTACCCTTTGCCATCCTGGTAATCATACCTCCTACATTTAGAAAGATTTAGGGCTAGGAATAGAATTTGAATTGCCTGATTCCAAGTCAATTATTTTTGGAATTCATGGAGTAATTATAATGATTCTTTCTAATATTTATTCTAAACTTTAAGTTGATGTGTATTTATCTTATTGGTTTCAATATTAACAGATTCATAGTAACACTTTAATATCAACAGTAACAGCCATTCTTGCCATCGTAGTAGCCTCTTTTTATATAATAGCATTATTATTATTCCTAACATCCAAATCTTTAGTAAGATATCATGTGACCATCAACTAGATATTACTTGACATTAACACAGGTTCATTCTTCATCTATCTTTACATATAGTGTTGTGCACCTGTGTGTTTTTAAAACACTATATTCTAGTACATATTCAATACTATACTGTATGAACTTATTATGTGAACATAGTATGTGAACTTATTATGGGAGACATTGACAAGCTCCATTGTGAATGCAACATTTTCTTATCTATTCAATTAATGCTATGATCAAAAAAGAAAATGACTTTTGTTCGTTTGTTGATTTATTAACCCCACAATGTCATAGATAGTTTCTAGCAGTGTCATTCATTCCATATAAATGTCAGATTGCTTAGATTCTTTAGGTGTAATAGATGTGTAGTGTGTATGTGGGGCAAAAAATACATGCTGCTGCTGCTGCTAAATCACTTTAGTCGTGTCCGACTCTGTGTGACCCCATAGACGGCAGCCCACCAGTCTGCCCTGTCCCTGGGATTCTCCAGGCAAGAACACTGGAGTGGGTTGCCATTTAGACTATCTTAAAATACTAATTTAGAATAAGAGATAATATCTCTTATAAGAATTGCTTATACTGTAGGGCAGAATTTTGTCATTAAATATGTCATAGCATTTTTGTTAAGAATTGCAACATGCATATGAACACACAGATACATATCCCTAGTCTGAAATACTATAACTATAATGAAATCATAGGGCTTCCCAGGTGGTGCAATGGTAAAGAATTCACCTGCCAATGCAGGAGAAACAGGAGATGCAGGTTCAATCCCTGGGTCAGAAAGATCCCTTGGAGGAGAAAATGACAACCCATTTCAGTATGCTTGCCTGAAGAATCCCATGGACAGAGGAGCCTGGCAAGCTACAGTCCCTAGTGTCACAAAGAGTCAAACATGTCAGCAACTGAGCTGTATGCAGTGAAATTATAAGTGAATGTGACTGATTGATACATAATAGATGATAGATAAAAACCAGTCCATCCTAAAGGAGATCAGTCCTGGGTGTTCATTGGAAGAACTGATGCTGAAGCTGAAACTCCAATACTTTGGCCACCTCATGCGACCAGTTGACTCATTTGAAAAGACCCTGATGCTGGGAAAGATTGAAGGCAGGAGGAGAAGGGGATGACAGAGGATGAGATGGTTGGATGGCATCACCTACTCAATGGACATGGGTTTGGGTGGATTTTGGGGGTTGGTGATGGACAGGGAGGCCTGGCGTGCTGCGGTTCATGGGGTCGCAAAGAGTCGGACACAGCTGAGGGATTGAACTGAACTGAAATTGATAGATATATCTATAGAGCATTCAGTGGTGGGAACCCACTTTCAGGACACACTATTCAATCTAATATGTTGGAATTCCCAGTACACACTTTCTTGTTAGGGTTCTCATCAGGAATAGAGGAAACCTTATCAACTACCATTGTAGAAATAGCTCAGAAATTTAGAGAGTAAACCAAGGACTGATTTTATTTTTTGTGTGACATATTTGTCACATAGATACAACAAAGCAGCAGCTCTTCATTAAGCACCATCTCTGCCTAAGGCATTATTCTTCATGCTGTATTATCTGTAGATTATGAAAACAATCATTTGATGTTTGCTGGATCTTTCTGATCCCAAGAATGGATCCTGACTTGGATAGATCTCTTTTTTTCTCAACTACTTGAAGATCCTAAAGATCATACTGATAATTAACATAAGTTAAACATGTATTTTCATCTAAATGGCATTGAAAACATAACTTTTTACGGTGGAAAAGAAAGCCTTGAATATTTATTGACATAAGCTATAAGAAGTTACTGTTTTTAAATTCACCATCATAAACCTCTAGAATAAGCTGATAATATGACCAATGTGTGCCTATGTAAACCCTTTGAATATCGAGAATTCTTTAATGACTGTATGGAGATGATATTTTAAGTGTCTTGGTAGATATGTGAGCTCCATTGTTCAGCTGTATAATTTGATCAGTGTTTGTTCATTTTATGGGATGTAATATATTTCACATTGATTTGATTTATTGTTTCAGAGTAAAATTCAATTGAACACGTTTTCTTGCTAACTGAATTGTAAATGAATTATGTTAACAACTCCTCTGTGTAAAGGCCTATACAAAATACATACGGTCAATAACCATTTTGTGTGAAATAATCATACGAGAAAGCATACTGTAGTGGACTACTCTAGCCTTGCATATTTCTTCATAAATCAACTTTATGCAAAGGATAAGAACTGAAAAGTAATGTATTTGAAATATTTCAGCTCTAATGGCCCTGCAAATTAGGTTCACACCACCAAATGTTTTAACCTCATTTAGTTTCTGCAGGGAAAAAAAATGTCTAATTTAGAGTATGTTATTATTATTATTTTAACATGCACAATTCTTAAGTTTATATCTATCATTTTTTTATTATATTGGTTGGTTTTTCTATACATTGACATGAATCCGCCCCAGGTGTACATGAGTTCCCCTTCCTGAACCCCCCTCCCACCTCTCTCCTCCCCTTATCATCCCTCTGGGTTATCCCTGTGCACCAGCCCCGAGCATCCTGTATCATGAGTCGAACCTGGACTGGTGATACGTTTCACATATGATAATATACATATTTCAATGCCATTCTCCCAAATCATCCCACCCTCACCCTCTCTCACAGAGTCCCAAAGACTGTTCTATACACCTGTGTCTCTTTTGCTGTCTCGTATAGAGGGTTATCATTACCATCTTTATAAATTCCATATATATGCGTTAGTATACTGTATTGGTGTTTTTCTTTCTGGCTTACTTCACTCTGTATAACAGGCTCCAGTTTCATCCATCTCAATAGAACTGATTCAAATGCATTCTTTTTAATGGCTGAGTAATACTCCATTGTGTATATGTACCAAAGCTTTCTTATCCATTCATCTGCAGATGGACATCTAGGTTGCTTCCATGTCCTGGCTATTATAAACAGTGCTGCAATGAACATTGGAGTACATGTGTCTCTTTCAATTCTGGTTTCCTCGGTGTGTATGCCCAGGAGTGCAATTGCCAGATCATATGGAAGTTCTATTTCCAGATTTTAAGGAATTTCCACACTGTTCTCCATAGTGGCTGTACTGGTTTGCATTCCCACCAGCAGTATATATATTTATCATTTTAAATTTGATCAGTGTTTCTAAAGGGCTTCCTCAAGAAGTAAAATTTTGCATCTTTCTAAGCTGTTCACTACATTTTACTTACCAAGTGTTAGCTTTTTTCATTTCAAATATAATTATGTACTTTTAATTTGTATCTAAAATAAATCTGATTCTGGTATATGGAACTGGTTTTAAAAATATTTTCTATCATTTATATATGCTAGTGTTCAGTTCAGTTCAGTCACTCAGTCATGTCCGACTCTTTGTGACCCCATGAATCATAGCACGCCAGGCCTCCCCATCCAACACCAACTCCCAGAGTTCACTCAAACTCATGTGCATTGAGTCAGTGATGCCATCTAGCCATCTCATTCTCTGTCGTCCCCTTCTCCTCCTGCCCCCAATCCCTCCCAGCAGCAGAGTCTTTTCCAGTGAGTCAACTCTTCGCATGAGGTGGCCAAAGTATTGGAGCTTCAGTTTTAGCACCAGTCCTTCCAATGAACACCCAGGATTGATCTCCTTTAGAATGGACTGGTTGGATTTCCTTGCAGTCCAAGGGACTCTCAAGAGTCTTCTCCAGCACCACAGTTCAAAAGCATAAATTCTTAGGTGATCAGCTTTCTTCACAGTCAAACTCTCACATCCATACATGACCACTGGAAAAGCCATAGCCTTGACTAGATGGACCCATGTTGGCAAAGTAATGTCTCTGCTTTTTAATATACTATCAAGGTTGGTCATAACTTTCCATCCAAGGAGTAAGCGTCTTTTAATTTCCTGGCTGCAATCAACATCTGCAGTGATTTTGGAGCCCCCCAAAATAAAGTCTGACACTATTTCCACTGTTTTTCCATCTATTTCCCATGAAGTGATGGGACCAGATGCCATGAATTTGTTTTCTGAATGTTGAGCTTCAAGCCAACCTTTTCACTCTCCTCTTTTACTTTCATCAAGAGGCTTTTGAGTTCCTCTTTCTGCCATAAGGGTGGTGTCATCTGCGTATCTGAGGTTATTGATATTTCTCCCAGCAATCTTGATTCCAGCCTGTGCTTCTTCCAGCCCAGCATTCCTCATGATGTACTCTGCATATAAGTTAAATAAGCAGGGTGACAATATACAACCTTGACGTACTCCTTTTCCTATTTGGAACCAGTCTGTTGTTCCATGTAGAGTTCTAACTGTTGATTCCTGACCTGCACACAGGTTTCTCAAGAGGCAGGTAGGTGGTCTGGGATTCCCATCTCTTTCAGAATGTTCCACAGTTTATTGTGATCCACACAGTCAAAGGCTTTGGCATAGTCAATGAAGCAGAAATAGATGTTTTTCTGGAACTCTCTTGCTTTCTCCATGATGCAGTGGATGTTGGCAATTTGATCTCTGGTGCCTCTGCTTTTTCTAAAACCTGCTTGAGCATCTGGGAGTTCACAGTTCACATATTGCTGAAGCCTGTCTTGCAGAATTTTGAGCATAACTTTACTAGCATGTGAGATGAGTGCAATTTTGCGGTAGTTTGAGCATTCTTTGGCATTGCCTTTCTTTGGGATTGGGATGAAGACTGACCTTTTCCAGTCCTGTGGCCACTGCTGAGTTTCCAAATTTGCTGGCATATTGAGTGCAGCACTTTCACAGCATCATCTTTCAGGATTTGAAATAGCTCAACTGGAATTCCATCACCTCCACTAGCTTTATTCATAGTGATGCTTTCTAAGGCCCACTTGACTTCACATTCCAAGATGTCTGGCTCTAGGTCAGTGATCACGCCATCGTGATTATCTTGGTCATGAAGATCTTTTTTGTGCAGTTCTTCTGTGTATTCTTGCCCCCTCTTCTTAATATCTTCTGCTTCTGTTAGGTCTATACCATTTCAGTCCTTTATCGAGCCCATGTTTAATGAAATATTCCCTTGGTATCTCTAATTTTCTTGAAGAGTACTTCAAGACAAGACAAGAGTACTTGAAGACAACATACTAAAAAGCAGAGACATTACTTTGCCATCAAAGGTCCATCTAATGAAAGCTATGCTTTTTCCAGTAGTTATGTATAATGTGAGAGTTGGGAAAGCTTAGCACCGAAGAACTGATGCTTTTGAACTGTGGTGTTGAAGAAGACTCTTGAGAATTCCTTGGACAACAAGGGAATCCAACCAGTCATTCCTAAAGGAAATCAGTCCTGAATATTCATTGGAAGGACTGATGCTAAAGCTGAAACTCCAATACTTTGGCCACCTGATGCAAAGAACTGATTCATTTGAAAAGACCCTGATGCTCGGAATGATTGAAGGTGGAAGGAGAAGGGGACGACAGAGGATGAGATGGTTGGATGGCATCACTGACTCGGTGGACATGAGTTTGAGTAAGCTCTGAGAGATGGAGAGGGAAACCTGATGCACTGTAGTCCATGGGGTTGCAGAGTCGGACGTGACTGAGTGACTGAACTGAACTGATTTACTGTTTCCTGAAAATTTCATCTACTTCCTTATTCATCATAAAACATTCACACAGAGTAACACATTTATAATGAGAAATTGAAAAAGAGTCTCAAAACTTAGATCTAATTCGCATTTATTTCACATAAATGTCCAGAAGCATAGACCTGTCAAGATCTGCATCTTTGCAACATTTTCTGTCTCAGGCTATTTTATCTGCTCGTACATGCTGAAGCCTATTTTAGTTTAATTGTTTTTTAATTCATAAGAAAATGTGGATGAAAGCAGAAGTGGTGACTGTGGATATAATTTCAGGGTCATTGCTATGGCAATTATGACAGGGGAAGCATGGGAATTCACCTTTTCTCCTGCTATGCCCATGGGTAGGGATTAAGAAACAGCTTTTTCTGACTTTCTCCGTTTGAGTGACCATTGCCGTAGATAAATGAATCAAACTCTTTCTCTCTCATAGCCTCTTCCCCCATATAAAGATACATACCAATTAAAGATCCATTGTGTTTAAATGAAGCACTTTAAACATGGAAAGTTATGTACAATTCAGACTCAATGAGAAACATTTTTAGCTAGAAAAGTTCTTTGCTAAAAGTGAAATTCCATCCTTGTTTGCTGTATATCTTAAAGAGGAATAAGGCAAATCATTTAAAGGCCTGAAATTTAACATTTTCACTTGTTAAGTTTACACAGAATAACATCTTTTTTTAAATAATGAAGTTAAAAATGAATTACAAAACAGTAAACAAGTAACGTTTAATCTTTGTTCTTCCTTTCTTAAAGAAGATCAGGAAACCATAACTAGTCAATTCTCCCAGTAAAAGCAATTTGTGTGTGCGTGTGTGTGTGTATTCAGTGACATTTGCTAAAATTCATTATCAAGTCTCGAGAAAATGACTTACACATTTAGAAATAGAAGGAAACTTTTTTAATATTGATATTCTGGAAGAATTCTTATTAAAATAACAGTTCAAGACATTCCTTATTGTTCTGGAGAACCCATCAATGTTATATGACAAGAAAAAATCTGATATATCTGTGTGTGTTTGTGTGTATATGAAAGTGAAAGTGTTAGTTGCTCAGTTGCAGTCTACTCTTTGTGACCCCATGGACTGTAGCCCGCCAGGCTCCTCTGTCCATGGAAATCTCCAGGCAAGGATAGTGGAGGGGATAGTCATTCCCTTCTCCAGAGGATCTTCCAGACCCAGGGATTGAACCCTGGTCTCCTGCATTGCAGGCAGATTCTTTCATATATATATATATACACACAGATACACACACATATAAAATGGCTTCTGTGATGACTCAGAAGATATATATATGTATATATATGAAAAGATGAACTAAAGTATCATCATTTGACAGCACTGATTTTCCTTTATTAAAAGCACATGAAGAATTAAAAATGTAAAGAAATGTTAAGATCCTATTTAGAATGGTTATTTAATATATATATATGCACACAAACATTTCTTAGAATTAAATACACAGGAAAGCATAAATATTGTTTAGAGAAAGTTTAAATCAGAATTATAAGTATATAAATAAAGATGTGAGGAAAGGAAGAGACATACATATATGATGAATCTGTTAATCTTTACATTCAAAATTATTTGGGCTTCCCTAATAGCTCAGTTGTTAAAGAATCTGCCTGCAGTGCAGGAGAACCCGGTTCGATCCCTGGGTTGGGAAGATCCACTGGAGAAGGGATAGGCTACCCACTCCAGTACTCTTGGGCTTCCCTTATGGCTCAGCTGATAAAGAATCTGCCTGCAATGCGGGAGACCTGGGTTCGATCCCTGGGTTGGGAAGACCCCCTGGAGAAAGGAATGGCTAACCACTCCAGTATTCTGGCCTGGAGAATTCCATGGGCTGTATAGTCCATGAGGTCACAAAGAGTTGGACACGACTGAGTGACTTTCACTTTCTTTTCTTTCAAAATAATTTCAGTCAAAATATAGTTATATAAACACACATATATATGTATTTATGCCATTCTCTGTATCTATCCAGTTATCTTTCTCTGTATTATTTCAGAAGTTAAAACAGAATTCTAGCAGGAAATAGAATTTACCTTAAATAGTTGAAGAAAATGCTATAAAGAGATTACTTCTTGAGGTGTAATTTATTAACAAACAGGTGACAGTGAGTCACCCAGAGAGGAGAAAATGGGAAGCAGTTAACCATAGCGATTTCTAGGGCTTTGAGGGAGAGGGAAGAAAGAGAGGGAATGGAGGTAAATGTAGTCTAGTGAGAGCTGCACCACTGGAGGGAGACCCACATATTGGGAAATATATTCTAATTGTTGGAAGGAATCATCTACTACAAGAGGCAGCTCTGAAACAGAGAAATTGTGGAGGAAAAATTCCCCCCACCTTCTCTTTCCTACTCTTGGAATCTCCAGTCGGTCCTCTTCATTGATTTTCTGCAACTGGGATGTAGCCAGCATGATCTGGAGAGATGCAGTGTGCAAAGGTCAGTCACCTAAGGACACAAGCAGAGAAGGAAGGGCAGAAATGCGTGCAGGTGAATGCACTAAAAATAAATCACACAGAATGGAAGGCAGACACAATTGTCAAGATATTCTAAAATTAGTCTAAATGTAAATGCATGTTGCTGCTGCTGCTAAGTCGCATCAGCCGTGTCCGACTCTGTGCGACCCCATAGATGGCAGCCCACCAGGATTCCCGGTCCCTGAGATTCTCCAGGCAAGAACACTGGAGTGGGTTGCCGTTTCCTTCTCCAATGCATGAAAGTGAAAAGTGAAAGTGAAGTCGCTCAGTCGTGTCCAGCTCTTAGCAACCCCATGGACTGTAGCCTACCAGGCTCCTCCGTCCGTGGGATTTCCCAGGCAAGAGTACTGGAGTGGGGTGCCATTGCCTTCTCCAAATGCATGTTAATAGTAAAAAAAATATTTTTAAAATTTGACATTCTTTAGTTCAGGGGTCCCCAACCTCCGGGATCTAATGGCTGATGGTCTGAGGTGGAACTGATGTAATAATGATAGAAATAATGTGCACAATGAATGCAATGCACTTGAATCCATCACTAGATGCACTAGAAACCATCCCTCCCACCCCATCCGTGGAAAAATTGTCTTCCACAAAACCAGTCCCTGGTGCCAAAAAGGTAGGGAACCACTGCTTTAGAATATTTCATAACATAACATACTGACAGAGTGTGGCATGATATAGAGATGTAGTTTAATGATACAGAATAAACATTTTGACAAAAGTTGCTTTTATTTAGTTAAATTTTTATATCTAGGAATGGCATTTCCTACCTGTAAAGAACAGGCCAATTAGCCAGTAAATTAAATTAAAATCTCTGACATTGTCTGGAAAGAAAATATAGTGACAACCTAGTTCCATAATAAATACTAAATAATTTTCAGATGATTATTTCATGTGAATTGTATTCAAATGTAGAAGAATATATTAATAATGTTAAGGTGTCATAAAACTCAGGAGCTATAACATAAAATTGGCAGATTTAGCAACACAAAAAGTAAAATGTTTTCAATGGAGAAAGACACAATTCAAAAGTAACAAATCATATGATAGACTGGGGAATCATACTGAATAAAGAATAACTTCACTATGATAAAACTACAACCAAGATGAACAAGTATTGTGCAACAGTGTTTAAATAGGGCCAAATGTGATGTAGACATCCACTTGAGGAATTGACAAATAATGAATGGAAAAAAAATAATCTCAATGCTGCTAATAATTAAAGAAATACAAAGTGTAATATCCTGTGATGATGAGGGTTCATGGAATTAGGCCCCATGTTTCCTTTGGTGGAAGATCCACTTGGAAAGCTATATACAGGACGTTTGAAATTTCAAAATATGGCATTGTATGTATCTTTGATGCTGATATTTCACATTTGGGAATCAGACATATAGGAATACTCACACGTATGTAAGACACATATGTAAAGATGCTCACTGCAGCATTGTTTATAGAAGTTCCAGTATTATCCCATACTATTTAATGTTCAGTCAGTTCAGTTCAGTCGCTCAGTCGTGTCCGACTCTCCGCGACCCCATGAATCACAGCACGCCAGGCCTCCCTGTCCATCACCAACTCCCGGAGTACACTCAAACTCATGTCCACAGAGTCGGTGATGCCATCCAGCCATCTCATTCTCCGTCGTCCCCTTCTCCTCCCGCCCCCAACCTTTCCCAGCATCAGAGTCTTTTCCAGTGAGTCAACTCGTCGCATGAGGTGGCCAAAGTATTGCAGTTTCAGCTTTAGCATCAGTCCCTCCAATGAACATCCAGGATTGATCTCCTTTAGAATGGACTGGTTGGATCTCCTTGCAGTATAAGGGACTCTCAAGAGTCTTCTCCAACACCACAGTTCAAAAGCATCGATTCTTTGGCGATCAGCCTTCTTCACAGTCCAACTCTCACAACCATACATGACCACGGGAAAAACCATTGTCTTGACTAGACGGACCTTGGTTGGCAAAGTAATGTCTCTGCTTTTTAATATACTATCAAGGTTGGTCATAACTTTCCTTCCAAGGAGCAAGCGTCTTTTAATTTAATGTTAGGCAAATATAGATCTATCATTGGGCTATAGGTTCCATAATGAGAGAGTCCAGGCTTGTTTGTGCTTGTTTTCACTTTTGCTCACTATTAAAGCTATAGCGCCTAATATAATCCTAGACTTAACGGCATGCTTGCATGCTCAGTCACTCAACTGTCTGGCTCTTTGTAACTCCATGGACTGAAGCCTGCTATGCCCCTCTCTCCATGGGATTTTCCAGGCAAGAATACTGGAGTGAGTTGCCATGACTTAATGATAGGTTCCTAGTAAACAGTTGAAGAATAAATGGGTGGATGAATCTATGCGTTACTGAAAATAATTTTAAAGTCCAAATTGTGTATTTGCATGTATCTGTATATACATTTCAAAGCTGCATTTTGCTGAAAGCTTATGTTTTGATAAGCATTTTTCTAGCTACCTACATTTAATTCTTTCAAAAGTGTTAGCACCATTTTATAAATGAGAGCATGAAGACATTGGGCTTCCCTGATGGCTCAGATGGTAAAGAATCTGCCTGCAATGCAGGAGACCCGGGTTCTATCCCTGGGTTGGGAAGATCCCGTGGAGAAGGGAATGGCTATCCACTACAGTATTCTTGCCTGGAGAATTCCATAGACAGAGGAGCCTGGTGGGCTACAGTCCATGGGGTCACAAAGAGTTGGACATGACTGAGAGACTAAACAACAACAGCAATGAAGACATTGAGGAATTAAGTTATTTATCCAAAATTATAGAGAGCCAATGAGTTTTAGAACAATAATTTATTTATTGGATTTATTTTATATAGATATATATAGGCAGTGTGCATGGAGTTTGATCTCCTTAGGCTGATGAATAGATAAAAGGATGGCTAAATGGATAAATGGCTTGATGAATGGATGGATATACAGCTAGCATAGCTTCTGCTGAGAAGTATTATGTCTAGATAATAGAGTTGGAGTGTTGTATAGATGTGGGCTACTTTCACTGTTCACTTTATATACTGCCATATTATTTTAATTTTCCACTACAACAATAAAAACATTTTATAATGTTATAAAACATTTATTATATAAAAATATTTTAAAGTGAGAGATTGAATCCAAACTAATACAAGAAAAAAAGAGAACTAAAAGACTAACTATTGGAGCCAAAAACATCAACCTGATCTGTTTCTTCTGAAGAAGAGGTTTCGTTTCAAGGGACAGGCTCCCCATCATGATGAGAGTAGAAATGGAGCCCATTTGGTCAGTCTGAGACTGGAGCCTGAATAGGGTCTGACATTGTGGATTGGGAACTAGGCTTTGTAAGATACAGTGATCAAGCTAGTTATACCAAACTGTGAGGCTTGCAGTCATCAGGGGAAGCCAGGCCCATGTTAGTAGAAGTCAACTTGAAAGAGAGGCATTTAAGAGAAGCTGAAATTTCAGAATCAAGGATGAGAAGCTGTGTCAAGAAACTTAGCTATGCAGTATTTAACATATCCTTTTTAACTCTTGTCCAGCCATTGGAAAAGAGAGAAGAAATTTAAAAATGGAAAATGGGTACTATGAATATCAACAGTCAAATTAGGAATGATAAAGCCTTTTCTTCTCTCTGTCGAATCTTTGATGTTACTAATTTCTAGTCAAAAGAGTTTGCTTTTCAAATAGGACATATATACCTATCAATATTTATAGCTTTGTATATCTCACACATTCATGCACACACATGATAGTTATGTAAATGATCATATTAATTGTTTATAAATATGTGTATTCAGTTTAGTTCAGTTGCTTAGTCGTGTCTGACTCTTTGCGACCCCATGAACCACAACACGCCAGGCCTCCCTGTCCACACCAACTCCCAGAGTTCACTCAAACTCATGTCCATCGAGTTGGTGATGCCATCCAGCCATCTCATTCTCTGCCGTCCCCATCTCCTCCTACCCCCAATCCCTCCTAGCATCAGACTCTTTTCCAGTGAGTCAACTTGTCACATGAAGTGGCCAACATATTGGAGTTTCAGCTTTAGCATCAGTCCTTCCAATGAACACCCATGATTGGTCTCCTTTAGAATGGACTGGTTGGATCTCCTTGCAGTCCAAGGGACTCTCAAGAGTCTTCTCCAACACCACAGTTCAAAAGCATCAATTCTTCGGCGCTTAGCTTTCTTCACAGTCCAACACTCACATCCATACATGACCACTGGAAAAACCATAGCCTTGACTAGACGGACCTTGGTTGGCAAAGTACTGTCTCTGCTTTTTAATATGCTATCTAGGTTGGTCATAACTTTCCTTCCAAGGAGTAAGCGTCTTTTAATTTCATGGCTGCAGTCAGCATCTGAAGTGATTTTGGAGCCCAAAAAAATAAAGTCTGACACTATTTCCACTGTTTCCCCATCTATTTCCCATGAAGTGATGGGACCAGATGCCATGATCTTCGTTTTCTGAATGTTGAACTTCAAGCCAACCTTTTCACTCTCCTCTTTCACTTTCATCAAGAGGCCTTTGAGTATACGTGTATACCATGCCTCATTTTTCTTTGTTTTTTTTTTTTTTAACTGAATCACTTTCTCATTCTTCTATCTCAGCTAAAAGAACTGCTTTTTAAATCATAATTATTCAATATGATCTTACCCACCACTACATCATAGTTTTAGTGAGATAGCATGATTTTCAGTTGCTTGGGTCTTCCAGCCTACCATGTATTCAGATGCTTAGTACAAAATTTCTGAGACATCTGTTTTATCTAAGTTCTAGGAGTTACCTTTTTCTACTCTGGGTCAGAGAGTACTTGAACACATCTTTTCTGTGAATAATTTTCTAACATCTATGCAAAGCACTGTGCTATTTTGTAGAGTCTATGTCAAAGCTTAGAAACAATGAATAAAACATTAGTTTTCCTGTGCCTTGAGTATTAGCTTGAGTATTTTCAATCTGAATTAAAAATGTGCTAACTTTATGATCATCACTCATCTGTTTCTTGATTAACCTACTAATGCTTTCTAATTTAGAAATGAATGCTTCTTTCCATATTACTTTAAAAAATATCCTTTTCCTCACTTGAGATGTTATGCAAAACAAGTCTCATTTTTTGAGAATGTGATCAATAATTTAAGAACAACTTCTGGGGTACAATAGGAAGATCTTTAAGCTTTAAATCAGTAAATCAGTCTGTTCAAGTTTGTCCAGTGTCACAAAATGAGAAAACTAGATGTGAATCAAGAGTCTCTCTTTTTTTGTTCTGAATTAATCAGCCTATAATTTAATGGTTATATGACCTCATACAGTATTCTTAACTCATGAGTGTTGAAAGGTAAATGAAAAAACATAACAAAATCCCTTTTACATAATTGGTACTCAATGAAAAGTCATTAAATATCATACTGAATCTCTTTAAAATAATTTTGGAGGGAGGCAAATTCTCCCTGCTTTCTTCCCCTTCAACCACTTTTCAGTTTTCATCATGAATCTTATTCTGCGTTCATTTCACTGAAGTGCAACTTTCTTCCCAACAGCCATAATTAACTCTTCATTCATTCATTAACTAATTAAACCAATAGGGACTACCCACTATTAGTCAGTATGTGGTAAAAAGGCTTTAGAAAAATTTCCTGCCCTTGTAGGGCTTATATTATTGTAGGGAGATAAGTAATACCCAAGGGCACAAATAGATAAGCATAATAACTACAATTTGTGGCAAATGACATAAAGGAAAGGAGTCAATGTGAAATGAAGAGACAGGGAGAGGGCTTCTTACAATAGGATGATTACCAAATGCATCTCTAAGGGGGTGTCATATGAGCTAAAACCCAACGGATAAGAATGAATCAAAAATGCAAAAAGATGGGGAAAATATTTTAGGTAATGACAATAGCAAGTGTTAAAAACAAGATGTATGAATGGACCTGTGTTGCTTTAGATGTGAAAACAAGGCCAATGTATCTGAAAAGTAGTAGGCAAGAAAGTTAAGAGGCCATTTGATTTCTGTTAGCAAAGTGTGCAGGACTGGGTTATGTAGAGAGAGCCTTGTTGGATAGGGAAGCAGTTTGGGTTTATTCTAAACAAATGAGAAGTGTTGAAGGGTTTTAAGTAAGAATATGTTGCACTTTAATTTGTGTTTTTAGAAAGGTGATTCTAGCTGTTGAAAACAAAATGAACTGAAAGGCATGAGAAGAGTTAGGACGTGAATGTGCTGGACACAGAAGGCCAGGATCATGGCTTGGGTGAAATAGTAATAGCAGGAAGATGAGTGCACACATGTATTCCTTTTAGAGGCAGAAAAGGCGCGATTTGATAATAGATCAAATGAGGGAATGCAGGAAAAATCTCAAGGGCAATTGCTAACTTTATAGCCTGACAGAATGTATGAATATTGTGGCCATATTGGGAGGTGGTGATTAATGGGGAAACTAATGGTTTTGAGGATTTCCCTCATGGCTCAGTGGTAAAGAATTTTCATGCCAATGCAGGAGACACAGGTTTGATCCTGGGTCAGGAAGATCCTCTGGAGAAGGAAATGGCAACCTACTCCAGTTTTCTTGCCTGGAGAATTCCATGGACAGAGGAGCCTGGCAGGCTATTATCCATGGGGTTGCAAAAGAATCAGACACAACCTAGCCTCTAAATAACAATAATGGTTTCAAAGAGAAGTGAGAACCTTATTATTTTTTTAAATAGTGTTTTATTTTTTTTATTTATTTTTATTGGAGGCTAATTATTTTACAATATTTTATTGGTTGGTTTTGCCATACATTGACATGAATCCGCCCCGGGTGTACATGAGTTCCCCCTCCTGAACCCCCCTCCCACCTCGAGAACCTTATTTTGTGTGTAACAAATTTGAGATGTCTCCTGAGGAAACAGAGGTCTCAACTGGAGATAGGTATTTGGGAATCATTTCATATAGGTAGCCCACTCCAGTATTCTTGCCTGGGAAATCCCAAAAGAGGGGAGCTTGGCGAGTGATAGTCCATGGGATCACCAAGAGTCGGCCATGACTGAGCAGCTAACACTAGCACTAGCATTTGTGTAATATTTTAGAGAGAGGAAGAGGGAAAAAAGGGAGAGGATGCAGAAGAAGAGAAAATTGGGTGACATCACCTAGGGAGGGTTGAGTGTAGATAGTGAAGACCGAGATCCAACCTCTACATTCACTCCAAAATTTTATATTAATTAAATAGGTTGCACCAGAAAGAAGGCCCGAGAAAAGTATGGCTGAATCCATAGAAAACCTGAAAAATGTAGTGTCAAAGAATTTAAGGAAAACGAAACAGTTTAAGAATGAGAGTGTTACTGTGAAACTGTGAGCTACACGATAAGATAGAGATAGAAAAACAGCCCATTAGGCTTGGCAGCACTGTAGCCATTAGAGGAGTAGAGAGACAGAAGGCAGTTCTCTCATCCCTTCTTACCCAGTGATGCCTTCTGAGTCAATCTTCCTTAAAATATTGACCATACCCATTGCCTACCCATTTTATTATTCTCAATAGCACGTGTAATCTTAGAAGCTGGAGATTTGCTTTTACTACTGTGTACCAACTAAAACCTAGACCTCATGAGGACAGAGTCATTGCTCTGTTCACTGTATTCATTCATTCCCAGCATCTGGGACAGGACTTGGCATATATCAGATGCTGGGTAAACGTGAATTGAATGAAATGGGGAGCAGTGGTAGGAAAGTAGGTGTAAAGAATATAGCTTAAACATTTGAAAAGTTGTATTGAAAGAACCTGATCCTACAGGCTCATAGGAGCAGATTGTTAGATTCAGGAATTATGGTCCATGAATCAAGGTAAGTTGTAAGTGGTTAAACAGGAAATGGCAAGAGTGAACAACATTTTAGCTATCAGTGAACTAAAATGGACTGAAATGGATGAATTTAACTTAGATGACCATTATACCTACTACTATGAGCAAGAATCCCTTAGAAGAAATGGAGTATCCATCATAGTCAACAAAAGAGTCCAAAATGCAGTACATGGATACAATCTCAAAAACAACAGAATGATCTCTGTTCGTTTCCAAGGCAAACCATTCAATATCACAGTAATTCAAGTCTATGCCCTGGCTAATCATGCTGAAGAAGCACAGTTCTATGAAGACCTACAAGATCTTCTAGAACTAACACCCAAAAAAGATGTCCTTTTCATTATAGGGGACTGGAATGCAAAAGTAGGAAGTCAAGAGCTATCTGGAATAACAGGTAAATTTGGCCTTGGAGTACAAACAAAGCAGGGCAAAGGCTAACAGACTTTTGCCAAGAGAACGCACTGGTAATAGCAAACACCCTCTTCCAAAAACATAAGAGAAGACTCTATGCAAGGACATCACCAGATGGTCAATATCAAAATCAGATTGATTACATTTTTTGCAACCAAAGATGGAGAAGCTCTATATAGTCATCAGAAAGAAGACCGAGAGCAGACTGCGGCTCACATCATGAACTCCTTATTGCAAAATACAGAGTTAAATTGAAGAAAGTAGGGAAAACCGCCAGACCATTTAGATATAACCTAAATCAAATCCCTTATGATTATACAGTGTAAGTAACAAATAGATTCAAGGGATTAGATCTGATAGAGTGCCTGAAGAACTATGGACAGAGGTTCATGACATTGTACAGGAGGCAGTGATCAAGATCATCCCCAAGAAAAAGAAATGCAAAAAGGCAAAATGGTTATCTGAGGAGGCCTTACAAATAGCTGAGAAAAGAAGAGAAGCTAAAGGCAAAGGCGAAAAGGAAAGATATACCCATTTGAATGCAGAGTTCCAAAGAATAAGAAAGCCTTCCTCAGTGATCAGTGCAAAGAAATAGAGGGAAACTATAGAATGGGAAAGACTAGAGATCTCTTCAAGAAAATTAGAGACACTAGGGATTATTTCATGCAAAAATGGGCACAATAAAGGACAGAAACAGTATGGACCTAACAGAAACAGAAGATATTAAGAAGAGGCGGCAAGAATACACAGAAGAACTATGCAAAAAAGATCTTCATGACCCAGACAACCACAATGGTGTGATCCCTCACCTAGAGCCAGACATCCTGGAATGTGAAGTCAAATGGGCCTTAGGAAACATCACTATAAACAAAGCTAGTGGAGGTGGTGGAATTTCAGGTGAACTATTTCAAATCATAAAAGATGATGCTGTGAAAGTGGTGCCCTCAGTATGCCAGCTGATTTGGAAAACTCAGCAGTGGCCAATCCCAATTCTAATCCCAAAGAAAGGCAATGCCAAAGATTGTTCAAACTACTGTACAATTGCCCTCATGTCATACGCTAGCAAAGTAATGCTCAAAATTCTCCAAGCCAGGCTTCAACAGTAAGTGAACTGTGAATTTCCAAATGTTCAAGCTGGATTTAGAAAAGTCAGAGGAACCAGAGATCAAAAAGCAAGAGAATTCCAGAGAAACAATCTACTTCTGCTTTATTGACTATGCCCCAGCCTTTGACTGTGTGGATCACAACAAACTGTGGAAAGTTCTTCAAGAGATGGGAATACCAGGCCACCTTACCTGCCTCCTGAGAAATCTGTATGCAGGTCAAGAAGTAACAGAACTCGACATGGAACAACAGACTGGTTCCAAATAGGAAAAGGAGTATGTCAAGGTTGTATATTGTCACCCTGCTTATTTAACTTATATGCAGAGTGCACCATAAGAAATGCTAGACTGGATGAAACACAAGCTGGAATCAAGACTGACAGGAGAAATATCCCTGGGTTGGGAAGATCCCCTAGAGAAGGAGCTACCCACTCCAGTATTATGGCCTGGAAAATTCCATGGACTGCCTGGAGAATTCCACAGTCCAGGAGGTTGCAAAGAGTTGTATACAACTGAGTGACTGACTTTCACTTTTACTTATAGACTTTCCTGGTAGCTCAGATGGTAAAGTGTCTCCCTGCAGTGTGGGAGACCTAGGTTCAACCCTTGGGTTGGGAAGATACCCTGGAGAAGGAAATGGCAACCCACTCCAGTCCTCCCTGGAAAAGTCCATGGACAGAGGAACCTGGTAGGCTACAGTCCATTGGATCGCAAAGAGTCGGACACCAAGGAGAGACTTCACTTTGTACTTTGTTCTAGACTGGTTGGATCTCCATGCAGTCCAAGGGACTCCCCAAGACTCTTCTCCAACACCACAGTTCAAAAACATCAATTCTTCAGTGCTCAGCTTTCTTTATAGTTCAACTTTCACATCCATACATGACTACTGGAAAAATCATAGCTTTGACTAGACGGACCCTTGTTGGCAAAGTAATGTCTCTGCTTTTCAGCATGTTGCTGCTAGTGCTTAGGGACTATGACAAGTGCATGCCGTTTGGCCACCAGGTCCAGTTTTCAGTTAGAAAACTACAAAACTGGGGAGATTAGTTCAAGAACACCTCTTCTGTCATCAGTTATCTTGCCATTTGTTTATGAAGTTTGTTTGTGATGCCGTCTTACTAAACACTGTGCCCCTTCTGATGCGGCATATGGTACCTGGTGCTGCCGTGATGCCATCCATCATATTCATCGTTATGCAGACCTCACTCCCCCGTAATAAATGTTTTCTGTCTGAGAGTTTCACTTCCATTGTCTTCAGCTTGTCCCATAATCCACCAGTTTCTACCCTAGGAGTCAGGCGATGGAACCATTCTAATTATCAAAATGATTTTTTCTCAAGTGAGTTAATGGTCATGTATTACACATGGTAAGCATGCCACAAACATTTGGTGAATGTATCAGCACAGGCAAACTCCAAAATTATAATTATGTTCGAACTCAAACAAGTGACAACAAATAGTGGTTAAAGTACTCTGTACACTCATTTTCTCTCTCAAACATCATCACTTGACATTTGTGCAATAATATGACTCATTTTACAGATAGAAACTGGGATATATGAGGAATTAGTTAACTGCCACAATCTCTTCCTTGTAAGGATTACCTTCCTGGAAGCACCATGATTTGATTTAAAAAAATTATCCACTTCATATCAAGAGCTTAGCCTGTTTGTTAAATTTTTTATAATATTTTGCAAAAAGATTGATTTTATATATGGTTTCTGCCTTAAGCTTGTCATCATTGAGGAACTTGCTTTGGAACTGCCCTTACACCATCAGACATATTTCTAAATCCCAAATCATAGTAGAAAACACGACAATAACCAGTGAAATTTATGTCAAGTGAAATGAGCATCTTTATTCTGGCCTCATTATTTATCAAGTATCGTTTCTCACAATGGAGAGAACAAGGGGGTAGAAATAGAATATTTTGTGTTAATAAAGTTACTATGTGGGGTTCTTTATGAAACCTATTGTACTTTTTCTAGCAGTAGGGAAAAAAGAAGTCAGTTTGGTCATATCAGAAGCAAAGCACAGGATCAGCAGGTGATAATTAAGGAAGCAGAGTTAAATGTCACTGAGCCAAAATAGTTCCTTCTCAAATAGAAACTCCAATAGTTCTTCCCACAATAGGCATGTAGAGAGAATTGTAAGAAAGTACAGATGTTTTTCCATCAATAGTCTCCTACACTGATTAACTTCCGTTTGTTAGGTCAAGCTATTTTCTAGTCTCCTGATTTTAGTGGGCATGTCCTGAAAAGTTGTTCTAAGGTTTTCAATGCTCAGGTTTAATTTTTAAAATGTGTGTGTATGTTTGTATGTATGTGTGTGTGTGTGTGTGTGTGTGTGTGTGTGTGTGTATTTGAATGGGGGTACAAACTCAATGAGTAGATGGAAGAGGGAGTTTTGAAAATATGTTGCATTATGAAATTGAAAATTTAAAAGATAATTCTCACTTTGATTAGCTGCACGTAGAAAACATTTGATATTTGGTTAAAAAAACATTCAGTATAAAAATGGTTTGTTTGAAACTTATTACGTTAGGATTGATTGGGAATTTCCATTTAATTGACCTTTACCCACCAGCTTCTGTATGTTTGTTTTAGGCACTATCAGAATGTTTGGTCTTAACACTACAGAGTCCCCACTCTTATTTAATTCCTCCCAAAAGTCTAGCAAAGGTAGTGCATTTGTGGAAGGCATTTTTTAAAATACACAATGAAGTAACAAGAACTAGATGTTAGGGGTAAATTGGCAGGTGATAAATTGAGGATTTTGAAATAATTTATTTTTAATTATGCTTCCCCATTAGAGTCAAAGAACTGTGAGGCCAGATCTCTGGGCCTATTTATTTACCATTATATCCTCAAAGACCAGAATATATATCTATATATTCAAAAAGTAGGCTGGTACAAAGTAGTAACTCATTAACTATTTGTTTTCAGTGTCTCATATTGTCAGTTCCATACTTTGCAGAATCAGTAACATCATTTCCAGTTACCATTATTTATTGGATTGAATACACAGTTCATATTTGCATAGGTATCTTTAGCATTGTTTGGTTAATGAACAGAAAGCTAAATTAGTGGGAGGGTATCTGAAGTCTCCTGTAAGCCACCCGATTTTTGCTTTAGTTTTTCCCTGTTAGACCCTAGGTAAGCAATATGTATCTTGAGCACTGTTTTCTACCTATACCAACACTACAGTCATAGTTTTCTGCTAGCTGTACCATAAGCATCTTGAAAGGAATAATTGGATGCTTAAATGATAAAATTGTTTAGTGTTTCTCATGTATAAATAAAAGCCTATACTTTTATCATTAATTTTATTATGAAACTGAATCATCTTCATCAATACAAATTACTTTCATTACTATATTTTATAGCCCTTTAATGAGAAGGATTGTTATTAGATGATAAGAGCAACTTGGATCAGTGAGTGAAATGCTAAAATTATGGAACAGCTTAATTAAAGGGTACTTAATTTAGTGAGGGAAGAATGTATTGTAGAATTTCAAAGAATTTAACTGGAGGGGACCTGTGTGAGTTATTTTCTTACTAGAATGCTGCATATCCACTGTTTAAAGTGACTTGTGAATGGAAGATGCATGTGTGTAGAATGTCGTGCTGGATGAAAAATACTAAAATTGAAGATAACAATCTGACACTTTAATGAATTAGTCCATTGCTATGGTATCACCTACAATTTATTCTAGTGCTTAGAGATCAGATGACATTATAGCTGTATTTCTTTCTTTATAGACCTCAAGTATAAACCTTCTTTGCTTTCATCAATAAGTTATTCAGAATTTCACATCTGTGCATTTGGTTATTTTAGCAAACACAGCATTTTTATTGTATTTAAAAGCATGCATTCACATTTTCATATTTAGAGCTATCTGACCATGCCTCGTTGGGTACTGCAAGTTTCTTCTTTCTGGTTCACCCATTCTCCTTCTCTTACAGTAAATTTATTGATTGTTTTGTTCCTAATACAACTTCAGTGGGAAATGATCCACATTTATTCTGATCATGGTTTCTTAATGGTATCTTTTTAAACTTTTAATGTAACTTTTAAAAGGCTGACCAAAGTTTGTGAGTTCACAATTATAAATCTCTTACCTTTGAAATCCTGCTTATTTCCAATTACACTTGATATGCATTATAATCCACTATTTCAATTCCTGCCTTTCTCCTGGCAGAAAACTCACCTGAGAGTTAGACAGTGGAGGCTCTTCTTTAGATTTCCCAGAGGTGTTTCAAGGTTGTGCCTGGCAGCTGGCTAATCAGACTTTCTATAGGTTGGTTGCCCAAGATAAGATTCTCCAGGCCATTATACTGGAGTGGGTAGCCATTCCCTCCTCCAAGGGGTCTTCCCAAGCAAGGGATCTAACCCAAGTCTCCCACATTGCAAGTGGATTCCTTACCAACTGAGCCACCAGGGAAGCCCAAGAATACTGGAGTGGGTAACCTATCCCTTCTCCAGCAGATATTCCTGACACAGTAATTGAACTGGGGTCTCCTGCATTGCAGGTGGATTCTTTATCAGCTGAGCTACCAGGCAAGCACTAAGATAAGAACAGTTCTATGTTGAAAACACCAGTTTCCTACCAAACTCATTCACATTGACTTCTTGGAGAAGTACTTCTTGGGGTATACTAAAAGAAAACTTTGTACAACTTTGATTTTATTATCTCTTTGATCTTTACAGATACCTGTATTATAGCATATAGTGTCTGATTATAAAATTAGTGAGTATAGAATAGTGTAGAAGATATAGATAGGATGAAGGAGAAAAAGTAAATTATTTTAAATTCCACACCATACCCATTTCACTAATGTCTTGAAGTATATTCTAATCTTTTCCACAAATTGTTGTTATATTCTACATAAATTATGCTTCCTTCTGTTTCACTGTTACCTTATTAAGAATTTATTTTCACGTATTATCGAACATTCTTCAAAAGCATTTTGAATGGCTTTGTAATATTCATAAGTAATTATACACTTGATCATTTCTAATTCTTTACTAAGCAATTTGAAATGGTCTGCATTTCTTTTATTTTGTGTGATAAATCTTTTCTAATTGTAAATAGAGCTTAACTTTTACATTGTTTACATAAATCTTATTATAAATTTCTAATTATTTCCTTATAGTGGATTCCTAAAAGGAAAATTACTGGATCATTGAATATGATTGTTTTTAGACATAGCAAAATATTTTTCATTGATGCTACTGCCAGATTGATTGTTGCCCTTTTGTCATTCTTTGATAATTTGATAGACAGTGGAGTATAATTAAACACTTTCATGTTTATTTAATTTGCATTTCTTTGATTGCCACTGAAGTTGCATTTTTAATGTGTATTTACTCTTGTTATACCTCACTTATTAGAAGGAGAAACCACTAATTCCATGGAGAGTGTAGGTGATGTTTGATAATGGAACCACATGAATCACAGGGTCATGATTTAGATGACTTTGAGAGTCTCAGTTTTCAAATGCATTAAGATCACATTCTCTGAAAAAAATGAAGGTAAGGTACTGAAAAGTATGATACACTGACTGAGTTCTAATTTGGGCTTGATCTTGCTTTTGAAC
Source organism: Moschus berezovskii (assembly GCF_049115385.1). Lineage (NCBI taxonomy): Eukaryota > Metazoa > Chordata > Mammalia > Artiodactyla > Moschidae > Moschus > Moschus berezovskii. The sequence goes on along the minus strand of NC_142488.1, from coordinate 30,643,215 downwards.
TTGCCATCAAACCCCTGTGGGCTTCAGTTTCTTTGAAAAATAAAGAATTTCCCTAAGTAATTTTTTTCCATTATAGTCCTCAGTATCAAAATTCTTATGACTGTAGAAATACTCATCAGAATCAAAGTTACAGTTCATAAATAATTTTCTGGCAATATTAAGAGCTCATCATTTCCATACTGAAATGGCTTCAAAGATTGGATTAAAAATGATTAAGCATTTATGGCAATGAATCTATTATATAGTAGAGTTTTAGATAGCTTTCATATAATTTTAAGTTCTTATTTCGAGGATTTACCCACTTCTTTCAATTTATGCATTTTGATGTCTTGTAATAATAATAATAATAAAAAAGTTGCATCCCGTCATTCTCACTTTCTTTAAATCCTTAGGTTTGAGGGGAAACCCAGAGGTCAGGAGATTGTGGACATTCAGACTAGGGATTAGGTTGAGAACACTCTTAGAAGCATGGTTGGTTGCTCATGTGAGACCACCGTTAACTGGTTTGTGTTCACAAGTTTTTTCATTTTGGAGCGAGCACACTTCTGATTGTCCCCTCAGAAGGGAGGGATTGATGTTGGTTGGCCTGGGGAAGCATGATCAAGACTCTGTAGGCAGGTAATTGTTAATTGGTTAAATGAGATTGAAACTTGTATTGGTTGCTATTTGTTGCTATAGATACAGAACAACCAGTTTCCTCCTCCATTTCATTTTCAGTTTATTAATCTTTGTGCCCTCAAGGCTTAGGACAGGATCTTGTATACAGGCATCTGCAAAGACTGTGGAGTAAATGAATTGAAATTGAATACAGTTATTTTGGATCTTAGAATTTCTATCACACATTCCCTTGTTTTCATAACACAGCCTATTTTAGTTCCATAACACCTCCTGTCTGGATTGGGTCTCAGCCTTCTACTTGATTCTAGTTTTTTTTTTTCTTCTTCTCCTTCTTTCTATTCTGTACTTATTGGTTTTACTTTACAAAATATGCAATAATGTCACAACCTGGATCAGAAGTACTTAATTACTCTCCAACCTATTGAACTAAGGCCAAGTTGACTGCTTTGCTTTGATGATCCCTTAGTGTTTTACATGCAAGCTTCCCATATTGTCTTATTAAGCTCAATTACATGGCTAAGACACTCAAAGTCACTCTTTCCGGGGCCTGTCTAATGTGTCCCTGTACTCAGTCACACAGTCATGTCTGACTCTCTGCAACCCTTTGGATGGTGCCCTGCCAGGCTCCTCAGTCCATGGGATTCTTCAGGCAAGAATACTGGAGTGGGTTACCATGTCCTACTCCAGGGGATCTTCCCGACCCGGGGGTCGAACCCATGTCTCTTGTTTCTCCTGCATTGCAGGTGGATTCTTTACCCACTGAGCCACCAGGGAAGCCTGATCTGTTTCTACTTCAACCTTTTGCTCATGCTTTTTTACCCTGGAGTAATAGATTCTACAGTGGAGGAATATGTTGCTCCATTTCCAGCTAATTAAATCCTATACAAATTTATTTCAGTTTTCTTTTCATAAGGAATTATCAGATCTTCCAGTAAGGTATGATTTCTTCCTTTTTCTGAACTTATTAAAGCACTGGTTGTGCCAGTAAGTGGAACACATTTTAAATTCTCTTTAGCTTTGTACTGTAATATACTTTTCTTCTTACTTATTTTATTATTCCAAATTGTAAACAGCATTCAGGGATTCTAACCTCCTGGATAATCTATTAAAATATTTAAAGTATAATACAGCTTTAGTAAATATATTTGGAAGGAATTCAACTGATTTTAGAATATCTGAATCCCTTTCTATAAGGAAAGAAATACTGAATTCTAGCTACTGGTGCAACTGAATCCTGTATAGCTTCAGAGGTAGGATGGTGATAGATTGGGGCAAAAACATCAATAGTTTGGTTAAATTGTGATTGTAGTAATTAATATTTATGAATATTCACATTCATCCAAAAGATGTTTTATGTAGATAACATGTGCTACAATTTTTGACATTTGCTTTTAGCAATAGAAATAATGCTTGATCTATTTTTACCTTTATTTCTTCTGATCATAGTGTGTATTTGAGGCCAGTTATACACATTCACATGTCTAATATAGCAGTAAATAGACATGGACCTTTTTATTTACATAGACAGCCTTTTAAAATTCAGTGCCTTTCTCACAGCATGGTTTTATTTAATGCACTAAAAAATAAACTGAATTCTAAATTTTGCTCATTAAAGATAAACTTGACTAGTTACTAGTGAGAAGGAAGAAAACATTCTAGAGTTTCAGAAACATATGGTGTAAAGTATAATATCTACCATACAATGAACACTTGAAAAACAATTATGAAATGAAAGGGAGATTGTAGAATTTCAAAGCTAAGCTACTAAGATATGTTTAGAAAGGCAGAACTTATACACAAAGTATTCTCTAGTTCTTTCCTAAAAAATATTTGCAAAAAATTATATTCACCATCTGTTGGCTAATAATTTAATTATAATAGGGAGCAGAGACCATGTATTATATAGCTTTGTACTTCTGAAGTGTTAGTCACTTCATCACTTCCGACTCTTTGCAACTCCATGGACTGTGACCCACCAGGCTCCTCTGTCCATGGAATTCTCCAGGCAAGAATATTGGAGTGGGTTGCCATTCTTTCTCCAGGGGAACCTGCCAGCCTAGGGATCGAACCCTGATCTCCTGACATAAGTAGATTCTTTACCATCTAAGCCACCAGGGAAGCCCCTTGTACCTCTAAGCCTGATGCATTTAAGTGTCCAATAAGTATCTTCTGAAAACAAGTAAGCAAAACAATGATGCAGAAGATAATATGAGAGTGTGTTTCTGTGTCATTTTTTATGACCCTTGTTACTCTAAGTATGGCCTTCAACCCAACAGCTTCAGCATCACCTGGGAGCTTGTTAGAAATGCAGGGCCTCAGGCTCTCCCTGTGACCTACTGAATCTGAGTTTTAAAAAGATCCCCAGGTGATTCATATACACATTAAAAATTAAGAAGTACTGTGTTATACTATGGATAGAAGCAGACCAAGGAACATTAGCTAGCTTTTCCCTCCTCCTTAACTCTTTTTTAAAAATACTTTAAAAATAGTTGTTCTGGTTAATCATTTTCCTGTAACTTGTGGAGGAATTTGACTGAGTGACCTGATCAACCTCCTTTTATGCTTTTGGACTTGAAATTTGACTTTTAGCTTTTAAACTTATAATCAGAACACCTGATCAGGATATACATATTTAACTTAAAACAGGTCTTTTCATGCTAGCTGAGCTAGGATAAATTTATGGCAAGAGAAATGTCTGGCACATTGCTGCTAAGTTGTCTTGGCCTCCTGCCAGGATTTATGTTTTAACACTTCTGGGATTAATGATACACTTCACATAAAGGATTATTTTTACATTTTGGTTCCCTGGAATGAGCACAGTGGGTAAATTGTAATGCCAAGTAGCAAAAGAAGCTTTTGAAGGAGCTGCCACTTATTGTATGTGTTATTATGAATTATTATTGACTTTAAATGCTGGGTTTCTTTCATTCTCTAGATGTAGCAAAGGACATAATGTCAGATCAACTTTATGTGAAGGACTTTTAAATTTATCTCTAACATCTGAGAAGGAAAGCAACATCTGACTTTAACAGATGTACCATAATGTAAACAAATATTTTTAATATACTTAATATTAAAAATCATTGTGCATATGGTATATAGTTGTTTTATTTTGATTGTAGAAATACATGGGTCATTTCAACACAGAGACATTATTTTGCTCTTTAAATGCTTAATCACCAGCAAAAATTTGATTAGGAGGTAGGAACTTTCTTTACTGGAAGCCAGGGCAATAAGCTCTTTGGTGTAATTGTTTAATTACCAGTCCACCATTTTAATTGACATGCTGTTATAACTTTCCATGGTAAGGAAGATGCAGTGTTTTATTTTTGTTTCTTATCTAATGAAAACCACTCTCTCAGATGGGCTGGTTTGGCAATTTGACTTTAGAAAAAGTATTGCGGAATGAAGTTTTTATGTGAACAAGGAAAAGAAATTAACTTTAGTGTGCATCTCATTGGTCTGCCAAATTGGAAGTACATTTTAAGCCTGATTATCATGTTCTAATTAGTCTCTGGTTGATATTCATGGACAATCGAGTGCTCATTAATCCATCTTCTTCCTGTAACATTGATTTGTTCATCCCCTTTTAGAGACTCAGACATAGAAACCCAAAATTGATATGTGGTGTTAATGTGCTTACAGATGTTGCCACCACTTATCCAGATAAGAAGTCCATCTTAATGTACATCACATCTCTCTTCCAAGTTTTGCCTCAACAAGTGAGCCTCGAAGCCATCCAGGAGGTGGAAATGTTGCCAAGGCCATCAAAAGTTACGAGAGAAGAACATTTTCAACTACATCATCAAATGCACTACTCTCAACAGGTAAAAGATGGAAAAGATAGCTAATAGCCATGATATTTCCTGTTTGATATGGAATTTTAGTTATCATACACACATCTATATTATCTATGGATAGATAAACATATGTATATATGTAGCATAGTGTGTGTGTGTATATTCACACATGCATATATGTGCAAAAGTATATATACAGCTTAGCTTAGAGTGTGTGTGTGTATGTGTGTGTATGTGTCTTTGGAGAGAGAAAATGAGAGAGAGGACTCTGTGAACCTAAATTTTACCTGATATCATGAACTATAATGTTGTTTTCAAAACACATTTTTAAAATGCTCTGCTATTGGTAAGCACCATTTTATATGAATTTAGTACACAGAATAGAGTGTATTTCCATTGTGTAAAATAACATAAGATAAAAGATAGAGTCATATACATATTAAACTTTCCATCAGCTAGAGCACAAAGCAGGGAACTAGACTAAGAGCAAAGGCAAGTACTCTGTTTAATAATAACTTCTTACTTTTAGTGGCAACTTGGTGGTATATTAACAAATTTTGAATACGCAAAGTAACATTTTTGGTAAGATGAAAGTAGTTTAAAATAATTTAAGTAAAATTTAAGTGAGAATACATATGGTAAAGACTTCTATGATATTATTGTATAGAATCCAGTGGGATTCTTCTATTACATGTCTTGTTGTTCTTCCCAAGAAGAATATTTAGGGTGTTTTTTTTTTTTTTTAATTATTTGACACAGCGACGAAAAAGCCTTTAGCGAAATTTCTGCTGAAGGCGTAGAAAGCTCTCAGGCCTCATTTTCTCACTCTAGTGAGCTAATTCTATATTTAGCTTATGAAAGCTCCAGTCCTTTCCAGGGTATTGACATGATGAATTCTGGTTTTGTTTACTTTGGGTTCAGAGAAAATTGCTTTTGGATGCTTGTTTTCACCAGATGGCAGGGCCGCATCCTGTATTCGTGCTGGAGGTGTGTCAGTATGGAATCTTTATGATGAAACCCATCCTCCTGTCTTCCCTGACTACCTGCTTTCCGACATGACATTGAACACACCGCAGTGCTTGGAGTGTATCAATTTCGAGTATCACTTATATATGTTTCAGTTCAGTTCAGTTCAGTCGCTCAGTCGTGTCCGACTCTCCGCGACCCCATGAATCACAGCACGCCAGGCCTCCCTGTCCATCACCAACTCCCGGAGTTCACTCAAACTCATGTCCACAGAGTCGGTGATGCCATCCAGCCATCTCATTCTCGGTTTAGGATTGCATTTTTCAGCTCACTGTGTTCGTTTGATATTTGTTTTTCTAGTGTGTTGGAAAGCAGTTCCTTTCTGGGTTACTTATGTTGTTTCCTCCTCCTCCTCTCTGTCCTCCTTCCCCAAACCCTTCTGCAGATCACTGTCAGTCTAGCACAGGGCTATGAACGAACTTCTTCCTCTCCTCAGCCTCGCTTCAAGAGCTATGCCTACACACAGGCTGCTTATGTCTCCACCTCTGACCCCACACGGAGCTCATTTCCTTCACAGGTCTGTCAACATTTACTCTCTGTTCTCCAAAGCAAAGAACTTCTTCATCCAAGATAACCTAACATGGTTTTTGTGTGTCTGTTTGAATTTTGCACTGTTTTTTCCCCCCCGCTTATTCATCCAGAGCCATTTCATGGTTCTCAGTTGTATTAGATACTTGACATGTTGCTGTTTTGGCTGTTGAGAACTCTCTAGGTTTAACTATATGTTGATTCTTCATGACTGACGATTCTCAAAATAGTGATTTATCCTCTCATTATATAATTACTGTAAGATTAGCTTTTATGAAGGTTACAATCCTTATACCAAAACATGAGGCTCATTAAAGAGAGCTCATTTAATAGAATGAGAATATGCATATAATTTGCTAGTCACATTACTTGGGTAGATTTTTCTAGATATCTGATTCCTGAGGGAAATGTATTCTCTATATAGACACCCTTATTATATATTCACACTATATATATATATGTATTTGTATTCTATTTAAGAAAAATATAACTGCAAGCTTCTTCATATATTTTAATTTGGCTAATGTAAACTTGGTAGCAGGCTCTGTAGTATTTATACAAGAAAGTCACACTCAAACCAGGTCAGATTCTATGCACCATTCAATGTTTTCCATGTAACAAATATTCTCAGTGGATTTTTCCTTCATTATTGCAATGTTGTAGAAAGCTGAAAAATACAAGAAGCTATAGCATCTACATGTTAGAGCATGGAAATGAAGTGTGCTAGAATTGCTGGATTTGCTAAAACTTCCTTTTAAAAGAAAATATCATATATTTTGCTTAGAAGAACAATTTGAAAAGTTCTTGCAGAAGTGACTTTTGTAAATACAGCACTGTGAATGGGGATTTAGAAATTATTGTCTTGATCTCATTGGAGAAAAGCGTACCTTTTTGGAGGCTCATCAATTTTGTTAAGATGGTGGTTGTATTTAATTTGTGATTTATTTGGAGCAGTTAATTGATGCGTGAGGTTGAAAGTTTTTTAACACCGAAAGATTTCCCCAAGGGAACATATTTCAGGGCATCCCGCTGCCCTTTATCCTTGGTTGGTTTTCTTGCCGATTTGAACAAAGGGATGAGTGAGAGTGTTTATGTGACTCAGCCTCATCTTCAATTAGATTCCCATCCACATTTTCACAAAGGTCAATTGTATATTCTTGAACAAAATAACTTCATCAGTTTCTTCCTTATCAGTAAATAAAAAGAATTCTGCCACACATTACTGAGTATTAACTATATGCTATGTGTATACATCATATGAACTAGCAAAATCCTTATAATGACTCTCAGAGTAGAGAGGCACTATTTTTTATCTCCATTTGAAGTACATCCACCCTTCCTTTCTTCTCTTCTCGCACCCTCCTGACTCTCCCTGACTCTTAAGGCTTTTTTTTTTTTAATCACCATACGCCAAAAGAAAATTTCAAGCCTTAAAAAATAGGTGTCATTCCTCCTAAAATAAAGAAGTGTAAGGCAAGACAAAGAGGGAAGTATTTTCCCCCTTATTTTCAGTTTATTGGGCTGCCTTTTCCAGAAGATTTTCTCCAGTGCCTACTCTGGCAGCACATTTTTACCTCATTACCATCTCATTAAGGCATTGCTCAGGTATGACTCCTTAATGAAGTAATTATAAATGGACTTAATTTTGCTGGACGGTATTTGTTCACTCTCCCTTTGTCTAAATATTATAAAATATGTCCGTCCGTTCCGTTCCGTCGCTCAGTCGTGTCCGACTCTTTGCGACCCGTGGACTGTAGCCTACCAGGCTTCTCCGTCCATGGGATTCTCCAGGCAAGAATTACTGGAGTGGGTTACCGTTTCCTTCTCCAGGGGATCTTAATATATATTAAAATATTCAACAGTTCACTTATCTGTTTTAACAAAAGTGACTGAAATAAACCTATTGTTATCCTTTAGAAAAGAAGAAACATGAATCAGTTGAGGAATGATATATTCTGCCTATTTTTAAAGGAACCACAGCAGAAAATGGTGCTACATGTAGTTAGGTTTGAGAAGTTTGTGTCTTATTTCCTGAGAAAATTTTCTGAAGAGTTTCTCAGAGGGGCTGAGCCTGTACTGCCCTCTACAGGTTGTATCGTTATCCACTTCAATTGACAGGCCAGATTGGATTCCATCAGAGGGTTTCATTCAAGTGTTTACCTGGTGGTCTATAAGGAAGGATTAAGTTTTCTGTAACAGAAGAGAGAGATATGTGGTGACTGTTATCTATGTGAAACATAAAATGCCTAAATTATTTTAAGAGTTTCCAATATCTTGAAACATTAATTATCCCCTTCTGTCCCAACTTAGAAAATTTGATTTATAGTCATTGCAGTTTGTGAATGTATTTAGGTGAAGCAGTCTGACCTGTCTCAGGATTTCTGCCTATAAATCAGTTTTTCTCATAATTTACCAAGAAGAAATAGGATCTGATGTGAACCCCAACTTTTCCTTCACTGTATCACTTAACTACCACCCATTCTTGAGTGGAGGCCATTGTTTTTATAGTTACACTGAATTTCTGTTTTTATGACTTTGATCATACCTCTCATTCTGCTTGTAAACTAATATCCAAAATCCCCAATATCTTTTTTCACTTTCAATTTCTCTCTTTCTCCAGGCACTTCACACTAGCCAAAACTCCTGTAGGTATACACCTCCTCTCTCCAGACACACCACTCCATTTTATCTTGTTAATGTACTATTGTATGACTCTTTCACTGATCATTTTTTGTAGTCTATGCTTTATATATTCATGTATTTATTCAGCAAATAATTGTACTTCATCACCAAATCCAGTGTCTTTTTTATCACCTCTCAGGTTTTGTACTGTCATTGAAATACTTCTCTTATAGCCTCTAGACTTAACAGCTTCTTCATCTCTAACTGTCCTGTGTCTCTTTCCTTATGTGGCTTTTACTCCTCTTTCAACTCCCTTAGCATAAGTGTCTGGTGTGAGATCCTTTGACCTTCTTTTTTGTATACATTGTCTCTTGTCAGTATGATTTAGTCTCTTGACTTGAAGCTGTCTGCCCCCGTGATTATTGTATGTATGTTTTCACTACTTCCAATCTCTCTTGATTTACAGCCTCATTTCCAACGCATTTTCAACTCTTTGATATGTATCTATATCTTGATGTCCACTGATTTCTCAAATCTCTGATATCCTGAAGTGGACCTTGTTTCATTGCTCACAAACCTGTCTGTTGTCCTTTTGGTTATGTAAATGAAGATGTTATTCAGCAGTTCTTGAGACTTAAATATGTGATGTACTCTTTTGTCTGTAGTGATCTGATATTCAGTAAGGAGACATGTATTGTCAATTCTTTCTTCACGTATTTCTTCATTAAGTTATGTCCCCTCAGTATTCCCCTCCGTATTAGTGCCCTCTGATTCAGGCTCTCACTGTATGTCTTCTAGATTACAGAAATAGCTTTGCAATCAATATCACTCTTTTTAGCTTAGTCTCCTCTAAATCAGATTAGATTTTCTTATTAACAGCTTTAATAATACAATTCACAAAACTTCCTTCACTTCCTTTAGCCTTTGTGACAATTCCATTCTCCCAAATTTCATCAATAAATTCCATGATCTATTAACACTTTATATTTTCCTGCTTGTGTGAAGCAATTTTATGTCTTAGCTTTAATGGTTCTCTCAGCCTAGAATGACTTATATCTTCTTTTCAAATTGGCCAGTTGAATCCAAATTTCAAGACCTAACCAATAAGTGGCAGGGCCTGGATTCAAGTTCAGATTTATCTAACACCAAGTTCATGTTAATTATTCTGCCACTGAATTTTCTCTATTATTATTCTCACACATTGAATAGTATACATTTATGTCATAATTTTACACTTATGTATTAATCACCTATGTAGCAGGTATTGTTATAGGACCAAATGACACATAATTAAACAAATATACGAAATAATTCCTGCCTTGATGGAGGGCATGTGCTCATGGGAGAGTCATAATGTGAGCAAGATAAGCTGTATAAGTAGAATAAAATTTCAAATAAAATGAAAATAATATGTAATAAGTAAAATATAGTAGGAAGTACAATAGTAGATGCTAAAGGTAAAAATATAAAAGAAGACAGTGGAATATGCAGTACATGGTGGAAAAATGTTAAAATTTCAGTGTGTAGTCAGAGGAGTCACTAAGAAAATAAATATTGAGTAAAGACTGGAAAGAGGTATGGGTGCCTTTGGGAAGATAAACACATGAGGTAGAAACACAGATAATACAAAATCTCTGAGTCGTGGGAATATTTGGAGTATTCAAGGAAAGGCATGAGTTAGGGGCACATTGCTGGAGACATAGAATTTCCTTCCTTTTAAAGACTGAATAATATTTCATTATATGTATATATGTGTTTGTGTGTATATATACACGCACACATACACCACGTTTTCTTTATTCATTCATCCGTTAACTGACATTTAGGTTTGTTTTCATATCTTGGCTATGGTGAATAATGTTCCTGTGAACATGGGAGTGCTGACACATCTTTGAGATACTGTTTTCATTTCCATTAAATGTATACTGAGAAGTGGAACTGCTGGATCATATGGTAGTTTTTTTAATTTTTGAGAAATCTCCATATTATTTTTATTTATAATGGTTCTGCCTTTGAGCATGATGCATAGTAATTGAGTTCTGGGTATATTTTGAATAACTGTATAGCATTTTCCAATTCAATACGGAACACATGTTAGCTGTATTTTTTGAGAATATTTAATTTTGTTATAAGAAAGCAAAGATGATAGATAAAACTTTTAAGAGGTATTAAACATAAACTTTAAATAGATCAATAACTTACAAAATATAAGTGAACCCCACATGTTAAATTTAGTTGACGAGGAGACATTAGGCAGAGGCCAAAATATGTGTCAGCTATAGGTAGTTACTTCATCTATTGCACATGTTAGAAATAGGTGGAATACACAAGAGTGTTGCTTACGGATGGAGAGAGATGAAAAGACCAAACAATAAGGTATGGCTATGTGATTTCTGGGATGACAGCTACATCATTCCTAAATTGACCACCCATTAATGAAACTCAGTATATCTTATGGCCTTCCAAGTGCTCTACATAAAAAATGCAAATAAATCCTGTAACTATCTAGCAGACTAATTAATGAGCTGCAGGTATAGGTCAGCTATACTTGCCCCTGCATCTCTCCAATAAGAGCAAATGTCTGTGGTGGTCCTAGGTACATTCTGTCCTAAGAATGCACCTTGCTCAAATCTCACCTCTGGTTCTGTCCACCACACCATCAACAAGGAAGACTGATGCAACAAAACATATGCATGTTGTACAACTCAGGATAAGAATCTACCTGCAATGCAGACCTGAGTTCAACCCCTGGGTCAGGAATATCCCTTGAAAAAGGGAATGGCTACCCATTCGAGTACTCTTGCCTGGAGAATTCCATAGACAGAGGAGCTTGGCCGGCTACAGTCCATGCAGTCACAAAGAGTGGGACACGACTGAGTGATTAACACTTTCACTTTTCCTTTTATTTTCCTTTTTTCACTTTCAAGATTTAAATAGTGTGGTGATCCTACTCTTTGACCTTATCCCATTGTGCCCTCCATCTGTTTCCCCTTGCTTCTTTCCATGTGCATTAAATGATATATTCAATATTAAGATTTGAACATATTGATTTGGTTAGTGAGCCTTTCTGTTTTCTGATCTAGAATGCCATTCCTAGTAGTAGAATTGGAGGCCACCATTGCATCAGGATCATGCTCCATATGACATAGCGCATATGCGTTATGAAAGAATTCAAGAAATCAAGAATTAATGTGAGGTTTTTCTTTCAGCAGTGGGAAGAATGGAGTTGCCACCAACCAAGCTATAATAGATTGTAGGAGGAGCAGTTTTGAGAATAAGGTTAGAGGCTCACTTTAGAATGTGTTAGTATTTTTTTAAGTTTTTTTTTAATGAAAGTATAACTGACATGCAACATATTAATTTCAGGTGTGCAGCATAATGATTCTATGTGTATATGTTGTGAAATGATTACCAGAGTAAGTCTAGTTAATATCTATCACCATACATAGTTAAATTCCCTGCCCTGCCTTGAGATGAAAACTTATAAGATTACCTTCTTTACTTCAGTTCAGTTCAGTCGCTCAATCGTGTCTGACTCTTTGTGACCTCATGAATCACAGCACGCCAGGCCTCCCTGTCCATCACCAACTCCCGGAGTTCACTCAAACTCAAGTCCATCGAGTTGGTGATGCCATCCAGCCATCTTATTCTCTGTTGTCCCCTTCTCCTCCCGCCCCAACCTTTCCCAGCATCAGAGTCTTTTCCAGTGAGTCAACTCGTCGCATGAGGTGGCCAAAGTATTGGAGTTTCAGCTTTAGCATCAGTCCTTCCAGTGAACACCCAGGATTGATCTCCTTTAGAATGGACTGGTTGGATCTCCTTGCAGTACAAGGGACTCTCAAGAGTCTTCTCCAACACCACAGTTCAAAAGCATCAATTCTTCGACGATCAGCTTTCTTCACAGTCCAACTCTCACATCCATACATGACCACGGGAAAAACCATAGCCTTGACTAGACGGACCTTTGTTGGCAAAGTAATGTCTCTGCTTTTTAATATACTATCAAGGTTGGTCATAACTTTCCTTCCAAGGAGTAAGCGTCTTTTAATTTCATGGCTGCAATCAGCATCTGCAGTGATTTTGGAGCCCAAAAAAGTAAAGTCTGACACTGTTTCCACTGTTTTCCCATCTATTTCCCATGAAGTGATGGGACCAGATGCCATGATCTTTGTTTTCTGAATGTTGAGCTTCAAGCCAACCTTTTCACTCTCCTCTTTCACTTTCATCAAGAGGCTTTTGAGTTCTTCTTCACTTTCTGTCGTAAGGGTGGTGTCATCTGCATATCTGAGGTTATTGAAATTTCTCCTGGCAATCTTGATTCCAGCCTGTGCTTCTTCCAGCCCAGCGTTCCTCATGATGTACTCTGCATATAAGTTAAATAAGCAGGGTGACAATATACAACCATGACGCACTCCTTTTCCTATTTGGAACCAGTCTGTTGTTCCATGTCCAGTTCTAACTGTTGCTTCCTGACCTGCATACAGGTTTCTCAAGAGGCAGATCAGGTGGTCTGGTATTCCCATCTCTTTCAGAATGTTCCACAGTTTATTGTGATGCACACAGTCAAAGGCTTTGGCATAGTCAATGAAGCAGAAATAGATGTTTTTCTGGAACTCTCTTGCTTTCTCCATGATCCAGCAGATGTTGGCAATTTGATCTCTGGTGCCTCTGCCTTTTCTAAGCAACTTTCAAATATGCAATATGGTATTATTAACCACAGTTGCCATGCTGTACATTGTATCCCTATGACTTAACTGGAAATTGGTAGCTTTTGACTTCCTTCACCCGTTTTGTCTACCCTCTGACCCTTGCCTGTGGCAACCAATCCGTTTTTTGTATCTATGTTTCTAGTTGTAAGTGAGGTCTTACGGTATTTCTTTCTTTGACTCATTTCATTTAGCATAATGCCCGACAGGTCCCTCTATGTTGTTGCAAATAGCAAGATTTCATTATTTTCTATGGCTGAATAATATTCCAGTGTGTGTATGTGTGTCACATTTTCTCTATGCATTCATCCATGGATACATAATTAGGTTGTTTCCATCTCTTGGATATTGTGAATAATGCAGCAGTGCACAAGGTGATGCAGACCTCTTTTTGAAGTAGTCTTTTTGCTTTGCTTTGTTTAAATACCTGGAAGAGAAATTGTGGGATTATATGGCAAGGAGATCCAACCAGTCCATCCTAAAAAAGATCAGTCCTGGGTGTTCACTGGAAGGACTGATGCTGAAACTCCAATACTTTGGCCACCTCATGCGAAGAGTTGACTCATTGGAAAAGACCCTGATGCTGGGAGGAATTGGGGGCAAGAGGAGAAGGGGACGACAGAGGATGAGATGGCTGGGTGGCATCACCAACTCGATGGACATGAGTTTGAGTGAATTCCGGGAGTTGTTGATGGACAGGGAGGCCTGGCGTGCTGCGATTCGTGGGGTCACAAAGAGTCGGACATGACTGAGCGACTGAACTGAACTGATGGTAGTTCTTTTTTTAATTTTTTGGGCAACCTGTTTTTAATAGTGATGACACCAATTTATATTCACACTAACAATGCACAAAGGTTCCTTTTTCTCCACAGCCTCACCAATATTTGTTATTTCTTGTCTTTTTGATGATAGCCATTCTAACAGGTGTAAGGTAATATCTCATTGTGGTTTTGATTTGATTTTTTCCTATGATTAGTGATGTTGGGCATCGTTTCATTTGCTTGTTGGTTACTTGTATGGCTTCTTTGAAAAACTGTCTATACAGATCCTATGCCCATATTTTAATTGGATTCTTTTCTTTGCTATTGAGTTGTGTGAGTTCTGTATATATTTTGGATATTCAGTTCAGTTCAGTTCAGTCACTTAGTCATGTCCGACTCTTTGCGAACCCATGAATCACAGCACGCCAGGCCTCCCTGTCCATCACCAACTCCTGGAGTTCACTCAAACTCATGTCCATCGAGTCAGTGATGCCATCCAGCCATCTCATCCTCTGTTGTCCCCTTCTCCTCCCGCCCCCAATCCTTCCCAGCATCAGAGACTTTTCCAGTGAGCAACACTTCACATGAGGTGGCCAAAGTATTGGAGCTTCAGCTTCAGCATCAGTCCTTCCAATGAACACCCAGGACTTATCTCCTTTAGAATGGACTGTTTGGATCTCCTTGCAGTCCAAGGGACTCTCAAGAGTCTTCTCAACACCACAGTTCAAAAGCATCAATTCTTTGGCGATCAGCTTTCTTCACAGTCCAACTTTTAACCCCTTATCAGATATATGTTTTGCAAATAGCTTTGACCTTAGCTGTTCCATAAAAAATTGAGAACTATTTGCTCTAATTCTCTGAAAATGCAATTGGAATTTTGACAGAGATTGAGATTATTTTGGGTCTCTCTTTTCTGTTCCATGTCTGTGTCTTTTTTATGCAAGTACTATACTGTTTTGATTATTATATTTCTGTAATATAAACTGAAATCAGAGAAATTGATGTCTCCAGCTTTAGTCTTCTTTCTCAATATTGCTTTGGCTGTTTGGGGACATCTGTGGTTCCATACACATTTTAGGATTGTTTGTTCTATTTTCATGAAAAATGTAATTGGAATTTGGATAGGGATTGCACTGAATCTTTTGATTGCTTTGAGTATATGGATACTTTAACAGAAATAAACCCATACATGTATGGTCAATTAATTTAAAACAGAGGATATGAGAATATGCAGTGAAAAGGACAGTCTCTTCAGTAAGTGGTACTGGAAAATTAGATACATGCAAAAGAATGGAAGAAGACTATCTTACACTATACACAAAAATCAGCTCAAAATGGATAAAAGACTTGAATATAACACTTGAAACCATAAACCTGCCAGAATACAACAAAGCTGGTAAGCTTCTTGATGTGGGTATTACTAGTGATGTTTTGGATCTGACACCAAAGCCAAAGGTAACAAAAGCAAAAATAAAGAAGTGGAACTACACCAAACTGAAAAACCTCTGTACAGCAAAGGAAACCAACAACAAATAGAAAAGGCAGCCTACAGATTGGGAGAAAATATTTAGCTGTGGATTTGTCATGTATGTCCTTTATTGTGTTGAGGTAAGTGCCTTCTATCCCCAGCTTGTGGTGTGTTTTTATCGTGAATGGGTATTGAATTTTTTCAGATTCTTTTCTTAATTTTTTCAATTCAATGGATATTGAATTCTTTAAGAATCTTTTTCAGATTGAAGTTTTTCAGATTCACTCATATTAAGATGGTCATATGATTTTTATCCTTCATTTTATTAGTGCAGTGTATCACACTGAAGGTGTTAATCTTGAGATGCTTATGAGACTTGAATATATATCAACCTGGATTTCTAAGATAGGAGTTGAGGATAAGTCATTCAGAAGTCATCAACAACATCAATCAGTCCAGTTCAGTCACTCAGTATCTTCTGACTCTTTGCCACCCCATGAGTCGCTGCACACCAGGCCACTCTGTCCATCACCAACTCCCAGACTTTACCCAAACTCATGTCCATCGAGTCGGTGATGACATCCAGCCATCTCATCCTCTGTTGTCCCCTTCTTCTCCTGCCCCCAATTCCTCCCAGCATCAGGGTCTTTTCCAGTAAGTCAACTCTGGGCATGAGGTGACCAAAGTATTGCAGTTTCAACATCAGTCCTTCCAATGAACACCCAGGACTGATCTCCTTTAGAATGAACTGGTTGGATCTCCTTGCAGTCCAAGGGACTCTCAAGAGTCTTCTCCAACACCACAGTTCAAAAGCATCAATTCTTAGGTGATCAGCTATCTTCACAGTCCAACTCTCACATCCATACATGACCATTGGAAAAGAGATGGGAATACCAGACCACCAGACCTGCCTCTTGAGAAACCTGTATGCAGGTCAGGAAACAACAGTTAGACCCGGACATGGAACAACAAACTGGTTCCAAATAGGAAAAGGAGAACGTCAAGGCTGTATATTGTCACCCTGCTTATTTAACTTATATGCAGAGTACATCATGAAAAACGCTGGCTTGAAAGAAGCACAAGCTGGAATCAAGATTACTGGGAGAAATATCAATAACTTCAGATATGCAGATGACACCACCCTTATGGCAGAAAGTGAAGAGGAACTAAAAAGCCTCTTGATGAAAGTAAAAGAGGAGAGTGAAAAAGTTGACTTGAAGCTCAGCATTCAGAAAACTAAGATCACTGCATCTGGTCCCATCTCTTCATGGGAAATAGGTGGGGAAACAGCAGAAACATTGTCAGACTTAATTTTGGGGGCTCCAAAATCACTGCAGATGCGGATTGCAGCCATGGAATTAAAAGACACCTACTCCTTGGAAGGAAAGTTATGACCAACCTAGATAGTATATTAAAAAGCAGAGACATTACTTTGCCAACCAAGGTCCGTCTAGTCAAGGCTACGGTTTTTCCATTGGTCATGTATGGATGTGAGAGTTGGACTGTGAAGAAGGCTTAGCGCCGAAGAATTGATGGTTTTGAACTGTGGTGTTGGAGAGGACTCTTGAGAGTCCCTTGGACTGCAAGGAGATCCAACCAGTCCATTCTAAAGGAGATCAATCCTGGGTATTCACTGCAAGGACTGATGCTGAAGCTGAAGCTCCAATACTTTGGCCACCTCATGCAAAGAGTTGACTCACTGGAAAAGACTCATGCTGGGAGGGATTGGGTTCAGGAGGAGAACGGGACGACAGAGAATGAGATGGCTGGATGGCATCACCGACTCGATGGACATGAGTTTGAGTGAACTCCAGGAGTTGGTGATGGACAGGGAGGCCTGGCGTGCTGTGATTCATGGGGTTGCAATGAGTCGGACATGACTGAGCGACTGAACTGAACTGAACTGAGACTGGTCATAACTTTCCTTCCAAGGAGCAAGCGTCTTTTAATTTCATGGCTGCAATCAGCATCTGCAGTGATTTTGGAGCCCAAATAAATAAAGACTGACACTGTTTCCACTGTTTCTCCATCTATTTCCCATGAAGTGATGGGACCGGATGCCATGATCTTTGTTTTCTGAATGTTGAGCTTCAAGCCAACCTTTTCACTCTCCTCTTTCACGTTCATCAAGAGGCTTTTGAGTTCCTCTTCACTTTCTGCCATAAGGGTGGTGTCATCTGCATATCTGAGGTTATTGATATTTCTCCCGGCAATCTTGATTCCAGCTTGTGCTTCTTCCAGCCCAGCGTTCCTCATGATGTACTCTGCATGGAAGTTAAATAAGCAGGGTGACAATATGTATATTTTGACGTACTCCTTTTCCTATTTGGAACCAGTCTGTTGTTCCATGTCCAGTTCTAACTGTTGCTTCCTGACCTGCATACAGGTTTCTCAAGAGGCAGATCAGGTGGTCTGGTATTCCCATCTCTTTCAGAATGTTCCACAGTTTATTGTGATCCTCACAGTCAAAGGCTTTGGCATAGTCAATGAAGCAGAAATAGATGTTTTTCTGGAACTCTCTTGCTTTTTCCATGATCCAGCGGATGTTGGCATTTTGATCTCTAGTTCCTCTGCCTTTTCTAAAACCACCTTGAACATCTGGAAGTTCACGGTTCACATATTGCTGAAGCCTGGCTTGGAGAATTTTGAGCATGACTTTACTAGTGTGTGAGATGAGTGCAATTGTGCAGTAGTTTGAGCATTCTTTGGCATTGCCTTTCTTTGGTATTGGAATGAAAACTGATCTTTTCCAGTCCTGTGGCCAGTGCTGAGTTTTCCAAATTTGCTGGCATATTGAGTGCAGCACTTTCACAGCATCATCTTTCAGGGTTTGTAATAACTCAACTGGAATTCCATCACCTCCACTAGCTTTGTTCGTAATGATGCTTTCTAAGGCCCACTTGACTTCACATTCCAAGATGTCTGTTTCTAGGTGAGTGATCACACCATCATGATTATCTGGGTTGAAGATCTTTTTTGTACAGTTCTTCTGTGTATTCTTGCCACCTCTTCTTAATATCTTCTGCTTCTGTTAGGTCCATACCATTTCTGTCCTTTATCGAGCCCATCTTTGCATGAAATGGTCCCTTGGTATCTCTATTTTTCTTGAAGAGATCTCTAGTCTTTCCTATTCTGTTGTTTTCCTCTATTTCTTTGCATTGATCACTGAGGAAGGCTTTCTTATCTCTCCTTGCTATTCTTTGGAACTTTGCATTCAGATGCTTATATCTTTCCTTTTCTCCTTTGCTTTAGTCTGATGGAATAGGATGATTCCTGAATCAAAGCAGGTTCACTTAGGAAGTAGAGAAGTAGTTCAGATAAAGATATGCACTTGATACTCCAAAAGCAGGGAAGCAGTCAAAAATGGAACCACATCTACCCACAGGAGCATCACTTCTTGAGAAGGAAAGTATTGAATACTATTTGAATATAGAGGAGAGAGCCCAAAGTCTGGCATCAGAGAGGCTTAGTGTTACATTCCAGCTTTCCCACTTCTAGCTGTGTGGTCTTCACAAAGTTTCTTGCCCTTTCTGGCTGCAGTTCCTTGTGTGTGTCATGATATCATATTTATCTCTAACTCATAGAGCTGTTAGGAGATTTAAGTAAATTTAAGTGTATGAAGAACCTTCCAGGGTATAAGCACCATGTAGGTTCTCAAAACTGGTGCAAGTATCATGATTACTCCCTTAAGAACATCAGGTGTTAAATGAAATTTTGTGGTTTGATCTGAGGACTCTATTAGATTTTTATCAGTTCTTCTATGGGAGGATAGAATCTAGGTTCCAAATTGATTCATAAATAAACTTTTGAATCAAAACCGGTGTAGAGTTTGGCAATTTCCTGAGGTAATATACTGGATACAGAATTCTAAGGTAAAGGAAGTACTTTCTAGTTCTAAGGTTGCTGAGAAATAGTCTTGGAACCATGCAAAGTGGAATATAGTGTTGCTTCCTTCTAAAGCAGAAAAAGCACTTGTAGATGATTTTAGACCCAGTGTTCCTGTCGTGAGGAGGTAGGGGCAGGGATCCTTCATTCTGTCTCTGTCACTGGCCCCTCCCAACACGTGTCCCTCTGACTGAACGCAGATGGTGCAGAAGAATTGGCAAACAGAGGGTGCAAAGCCAGCCAGTGGGGAGCTCTCCTTAGATTAAAAGCACTATTGATCTGCTTCATGGAAGCTTTTATACTTTCTGATGTGACTGAGCAAGTGACCTAGAAAGAGAATTGTCAGGTTTGAGCTCGGCTCTAAAGATCGGTGCACTGAAAATTTCCAAGCAGAATTTTGAAACCAGAGGGAACATCAGAAAGAATATAGATAATAGTATGACTTTGAACAGATACAGTCTTACCCTTCCATTTTTTTAATCTATAAAATAGAAAAAAGGAAAAAGAAACCCACCTGCAAAGTAGGAAAAGGGACAAAGAAACCCACCTTGCTAAGTTATACCATATGAACTGTTTTTTAGTTTTTTAGTTTCTGGTATACAAAATTCTTATATTGAGAGTCAGATTTTTGATCAGACATCCTAAAATTGAAGATACAGATTTTTTTAAGTTTTTTTTTAAATTTCATTACTAGAGTATAACTGCTTTACAATACTGTGTTAGTTTCTCCTGTACAGCAAAGTGAATCAGCTATATGTATAGATTTTATTCATTTACTGAGTGATTATGTGATTGAACTGAGACTGTATACAAGAATTCTTCTAGTTCCTGAAAGTCTTTGAGAACAACATGGGAATGCTTTCATGAAGCTTAATTTAAAAATGGGAAAGGAGACCAAAATATTTTTTTAAATCAAATGAAAATGACTCTAAGTCATTTTAGTTACTGTGAAATGAAGAAATAAAGGTGAATTTTTTTAAATGGAACTCTTAGAGTTAAAGGAGTATTCTCTAGCTGAAAGTATCAGCTGAGAAGTCAAAGGCAAGACTTAGCCAATCTCCTTTAAACTCCAACTCTACTCTTTTAATATCTCTCTGTGGGACTTGATATATCATTTTCTGTCTATGACTTGATTTTCTCATCTCTAAAATAGAGATGATTTCTGCTTTACATGGTGGCTAAAATACTTAGTACACTGTATGTACAAAAACAGCCTTCACTCACTGTTTTACACAATACGCACTACATAATTGTTTAAGGATGAAGAAGTGTTTCTAATAATGGAGGTCAGCTTCCCATCTTCTCTACAATATTTATAAATTATGATTTAAACTTAAAAATAATCTAAATCAAAAAATGTACAATAAAATTACATTTTTTATATTTACTTTTGGCAAAGATCACTGGACTTTCTGGGGAAGATGATAGTTTAACCATGTGCTGGAAACTGACTTTTCCTATCTCTCTTTTGACACCAGAGATAGCACCAGGTATAACCATCAGTTCAGTTGCTCAGTCATGTCCGACTCTTTGCGACCCCATGAATCACAGCACGCCAGGCCTCCCTCCATCACCAACTCCCAGAGTTCACTCAAACTCATGTCCATCGAGTCAGTGATGCCATCCAGGCATCTCATTCTCTGTCGTCCCTGTCTCCTCCCACCCCCAATCCCTCCTAGCATCAGAGTCTTTTCCAGTGAGTCAACTCGTCGGATGAGGTGGCCAAAGTATTGGAGTTTCAGCTTTAACATCAGTCCTTCCAATGAACACCCAGGATTGATCTCCTCTAGAATGGACTGGTTGGATCACCTTGCAGTCCAAGGGACTCTCAAGAGTCTTCTCCAGCACCACAGTTCAAATGCATCAATTCTTCGGCGCTCAGCTTTCTTCACAGTCCAACTCTCATATCCATACATGACCATGGGAAAAACCATAGCCTTGATTAGATGGACCTTTGTTGGCAAAGTAATGTCTCTGCTTTTTAATATGCTATCTAGGTTGGTCATAACTTTCCTTCCAAGGAGTAAGTGTCTTAATTTCCTGGCTGCAATCCGCATCTGCAGTGATTTTGGAGCCCCAAAAAATAAAGTCTGACACTGTTTCCACTGTTTCCCCATCTATTTCCTATGAAGTGATGGGACCAGATGCCATGATCTTCATTTTCTGAATGTTGAGCTTCAAGCCAACCTTTTCACTCTCCTCTTTCACTTTCATCAAGAGGCTTTTGAGTTCCTCTTCACTTTCTGCCATAAGGGTGGTGTCATCTGTATATCCGAGGTTATTGATATTTCTCCCGGCAATCTTGATTCCAGCTTGTGCTTCTTCCAGCCCAGCATTCCTCATGATGTACTCTGCATATAAGTTAAATAAGCAGGGTGACAATATACAACTTTGACATACTCCTTTTTTGCAAAAAAGCAAAATGGCTGTCTGAGGAGGCCTTACAAATAGCTGTGAAAAGAAGGGAAGTGAAAAGCAAAGGAGAAAAGGAAAGATATAAGCATCTGAATGCAGAGTTCCAAAGAATAGCAAGGAGCGATAAGAAAGCCTTCCTCAGCGATCAATGCAAAGAAATAGAGGAAAACAACAGAATAGGAAAAACAAGAGATCTTTTCAAGAAAATTAAAGATATCAAGGGAACATTTCATGCAAAGATGAGCTCGATAAAGGTATAACCATAGATGATTAAGAAAAAAAACTGGAGTAAAACAAGATTCTGCAAAACAGGGGTGTCTGAAAGTTCCCGTGTATTCATATTCATTACATTTTGTGGGCCTAGTGACTTTACAAAGTTTGAAATAATTATTGGATGGAACCAAGCTAATGTCTTTATATAATAATTTTTTTTCAAAGGCAGATGGCTTATCTGGAATCATTAATAGATTTTTTTTTCAGATATCTTCATAAAGACTGGAGGTAGTATGGCTTCTTTAGGTTATTTTTTGCCTCTTAAAGAATATTAAGAGAAGGGATAGGCTACCCACTCCGGTATTCTTGGGCTTCCCTTGTGGCTCAGCTGGTAAAGAATCCACCTGCAATACAGGAGACCTGGGTTTGATCCCTGAATTAGAAAGATCCCCTGGAGAAGGGAAAGGCTACCCACTCAAGTATTCTGGCCTGGAAAATTCCATGGACTATATAGTCCATGGGGTCACAAGGAGTCAGACATGACTGAACGACTTTCTAGTGAGTCTTCCCTGTGACTCAGTCTGTAAAGAGTCTACCTGCAATGCAGCAGACCCATGTTCAATCCCTGCGTCAGGAAGATCCCCTGGAGATGGAAATGGCAAACTACGCCAGTATTCTTGCCTGGAGAATTCCATGGACAGAGAAGCCTGGTGGGCTATAATCCATGGGGTCACAAAGGGTTGGACATGACTGAGTGACTAACACACACACAAAGAATGCTAATGGCAAACATTTGTTTCAAAACTCTTTTTGCAAATGAAATAAATCTTTGAGGAAGCCTGATATCATAAGTATATGTGTAAAATTCTGATTCATCTTCTTACTTGCGCTGTGCTACAAATGTTCTTCTCCTCATTCACCTGTGAGGTATAGTCATGCATATCTTGCTCTGTAGTTATCATTGCCATGTAGCAGATCACCTCAGAATTTTAAGAGCATATAAATTTAGCAGTCATTTTTTGTCATTATCTCTCATTCTTCTGGGGGTTAACTGGATTTGGGAATTCTCAATCACTGCGGATGGTTATTTCCTCTTTGGAAGGAAAGTTATGACCAACCTAGACAGCATGTTAAAAAGCAGAGACATTATTTGTCAACAAAGGTCCGTCTAGTCAAGGCTATGGTTTTTCCCGTGGTCATGTATGGATGTGAGAGTTTGACTATAAAGAAAGCTTAGCGCTGAAGAATTGATGCTTTTGAACTGTGGTGTTGGAGAAGACTCTTGAGAGTCCCTTGGACTGCAAGGAGATCCAACCAGTCCATCCTAAAGGATATCAGTCCTGGGTGTTCATTGGAAGAACTGATGCTGAAGCTGAAACTGCAATACTTTGACCACCTCATGCAAAGAGCTGACTCATTGTAAAAGACCCTGATGCTGGGAAAGATTGAGGGCAGGAGAAGGGGACGACAGAGAATGAGATGGCTGGATGGCATCACCGACTCGATGGACATGAGTTTGAGTGAACTCCGGGAGTTGGTGATGGACAGGGAGGCCTGGCGTGCTGCGGTTCAGGGGGTCGCAAAGAGTTGGACACGACTGAGCGAGTGAACTGAACTGATGCAGTTGCAACAAGACAGTAACAGAGGCTGGAGTCATCTCAAAGGCTCCTTCGTTCACATGTCTGGTGGCTCTGTTGGAACTCTAGCCATGGCCTTTCTTCCCATGTAATTTGTGTTCTCTCAAAAAATGCTGGCTAGGTTCCAAGAGCAAGTGATTCAAAGAGTACCGGGTAGAAGCTGTACTGCCTTTTGTAGCTTATTCTTGGAAGTCACATAGTGTAATTTGTTCCATGGTCACAGATCTACCTATGTTCAAGGGCAGGGAACACAGACCCAACTCTTGATGGGGATGTGTGATTGTTACATTGTAAGAGGAGTTTGGTCAAATTTGTTGTACTCATGTTGAAAAATGCAGTCTGCCACAATTTACAAGATTCATATGAGAGATGGTGCTCAACTGAGAAAAATAGCTAGCATGCTGCCTAACAGGTTTTCAGCAACAAGTATTTTACTTATTTGTGACTGTACTCAGTTTAAGTAAGCTTATACAGAACTTCAAATTATATTTGAACTGATATAACAATCTATTTTTCATATAGTATTTTAAGAAATATTCCTTAAATGTTTTTACCCTACCTTTTAATGAAACTACACTCAAAATGTAGTGTCAAAATTAAAATAGTTAATAACCTTGGTTGTAACCTTGTTTTATATGGATATATTTTTTAAAATAGATACCCATGTGTAATTTTGATTCCTACCATAAAATCCACCAGAACATGTTGTTACATATTAGTTTGTGGTCTTTCAGTTCAGTTCAGTTCAGTCGCTCAGTTGTGTCCGACTCTTTGCGACCCCATGCATCACAGCACACCAGGCCTCCCTGTCTATCACCAACTCCCGGAGTTCACTCAAACTCATGTCCATCGAGTCGGTGATGCCATCCAGCCATTACCTATAAATAATATCAGCACCAAAATAAATGATGCTAAGTTAATCAACATAAATGAACTGAACTTGCAAGGCAGCATAGGTAAATGTGTGGTAAACAGTGATACATTTAGTGTCATGTAGTTCTCACCTACTGGAAAATGTTTTATTTTTAACTGGAACTCGCTTAATCTTGCATATGTAAAGTAAAAGATAAATTCTTTTGAAAGAATATCTTATTTGATAGTAATTAATGTAGAAAAACTGTGAAAGTAGCATGCAGTTAGTACTTACATAAAGTATTTTGAGTCATGGAAAATTTGTGATAAGAATGCAGACTTTTTTTTAAAACTATGCCAATATTATAAATTAAACTCTTGGAGAAAGAAATCATCTTTGAAAGGATTGATAAAGAATTGACAGTATTGTTATGTGATTTTATTTCCAGATCATCCACCTGCTGTTGAGTTACAAAAAATTATGTGCCTCTTTTACGTATATCAAATCCAGATTTGAAAGATTAGCATTTTAACTATTTCTGTTAGTTCAGTTATTCATGGTATAATGATGCCTATGATGGTACATTTAAGAATAGGAACACTTCACAATAAAATTTACTTACAGTGAACATTTATGAATGTGTTTATTAAGTTTCTCTGGGATCTCTGGTTCATTTAAAATCTTAGTACATTTTATCTTCATTATAACATGTCCCAAGGAAACTTTTGGCTGAAAGATTAGCATTATAAAAAGAGGGCTTTAATTAGAAAATTCTATACTGTGGGTCAGATTGCTAAATCCAGTGACAATTATCTGCTTCCTGAGATATGTAGTTCCCTTTCTGAAACATTAAAATTTACTTTATAATACCTCAAAAAGTCATTTCAAGAGGAATTTTGGATCATTAATGGAATTAGAAATAAGATGTGCCCATGGATTTCTCTACTTCTATTTCATCATTTAATTTTCATGTGAACCAGGCAATTAAAGGCTTTTTAACTACTTGGTCCTCAAATAGTTCAGTAACAAGTATGCTGGAAGCACTGTAGTACTATCATGAATTTACTAATTGCTCATTGCCCAGTCGATCCTAGAAGCTAGAATGAATGTGAAAGAAAATATTTATTAAACTTTTTAAGTTTTTACTATTTCTGTTGCTTCACATTCTATGTTTATAGTAGTTGTTGAGTGAGTGAAGGTATTTAGTAAGGCAGTTCTTTTTGTATCATGTATTGGTTAGAATTTATACATGAAAAATCATAGAGAATATAGAAAGTCAGTGAGTTAGGAAGTTATTTATAACACTTATACATAATTTTAATAGCTTTCACATATAGATAAAAGTAGCAAATCAATAAGAAAAAACAAAACATATCAGTAGTAAAATTCATAAAGATCATTATCCAAGAAATAACAAAAGATAAAGAAATCAACATATCAGTATATGAAAAGACACTCTACCTAACTAGCAGTGAAAGACATGATTTTTAAAAATGTGGACATTTTTACCTACCAGATAGCGGGTGAGAAAGGTGATAATGTCCATAATTTTCCAGAGTGTAAGGGAACAGGAAATCTCGTGAATTATGAAGGGTTTATAACAGAATAAACTGATGTTGTCTTTCTGGAGTATAACTTTTTAATAAATAACATTTTAAATATGTAAAATCTGAGTCCTGTTTACCTCTGGAAATTTATCTAAGGGCAATAATCTGATGAATGCAGTGATGCACATAAGAAATACAGATGACTTAAACCATGAAGAGTTTAGGAACACAGCCCTTCTCATGTTAAAACATAAATGTGTAATTTATAGTTGGCCCTTTGTATCCATAGTTCTTACATATCCGCCTTTTCACATCTGTGGATTCAACCAACCATGGATCATGTAGCAGTGTAGTATTTAAATTTGGAAAAAATAAAAATATGCATATAATTGACCTTTGCAGTTAAAACTTGTGTTGTTTGCGGGTCAACTGTAGTTAAATCACTTTTTGAAGAATGAAACTTTATGGATCTATACAAATTTTAGGATTGCTTGTTCTATCTCTGTGAAAATTGCCATTGGAGATTTTAATAGGGATTGCTTTGAGTCTGTCAATGACTTTGGGTAGCTTGGACATTTTAAAAGTATTAATTCTTCCAGTTCACAAAAATGGAAGATCTTTCCATTTTTTTATGTCTCCTTAAATTTCTTTCATTAATGTCTTACAGTTTTTAGTGTACAGGTCTTTTACCTTCTTAGATAAATTAATTCCTAGGTACTTTATTGTTTTTGATGCAATTGTAAATGGAATTGTTTGCTTGAGTTTTCTTTCTGCTAGTTTATTATTAGTGTATAGAAGGAACAGATTTTGTATATTGATTTCATATCCTTCAACTTTACAGAATGCATTAGTTCTAACAATATTTTTGGTGGTGTCTTTAGAGTTTTCTATGTGTGATATCATGTAATGTACAAATAGTGACAGTCTTACTACTACTTTTCAATTTGAATGCCTTTTATTTCTTCTAGCCTAGTTCTTCTGGCTAGGACTTTTAGTACTTGTTGAATAACAGTGGGTATAGTAGGCCTCCTTATCTTCTTCCTGATCTTAGACCTGAGGATGATTTTAGCTGTGGGCTTGTCATATATGGCCTTTATTATAAGGAAGACCTGAATATCCTTCAGTATGGGATTGGTAAAGTTTATGGTAAATATATTTAATGCAGTATTAGGAAACTTTTAAAATCCATGCTGTAGCAGTATGTTTATTGCCATGTTGTAAAGATAGCCCTGGTCTATGATTAGGTAAAAGAGAAAGTTGCAAATAGTCAATGAAATATATTTACACATTGTATATTCTATACGTTATATATATGTATATGTATGTGCATGTTTATACATATACAACTATACATTTATTGTTTAGTTGCTAAGTCACATCCAACTCTTTTTGACGCCATCGACTGTAGTTCAGCAGCCTCCTCTCTCCATGGAATTCCCCAAAAAGAATAGTGGAGTGGGTTGCCACTTCCTTTTCCAGGGCATCTTCCTGACCCAGGGATTGAACCCTCATCTCTTGTGTCCCATGCATTGGTAGGCAGTCCCCATGGACTGTAGCCCACCAGGCTCCTCTGTCCATGGGATTCTCCATGCAAGAACACTGGGATGTGTTGCCATGCCCTCCTCCAGGGGATCTTCACAACTGCATCATTGAACCCAGGTCTGCTGCATTGTAGGCAGGTTCCTTACCATCTGAGCCACCATGGAAGCCCAAGAATAATGGATTGGGTAGCCTATCCCTTCTCCAGGAGATCTTCCTGACTCAGGAATTGAACTGGGATCTCCTGTATTGCAGGTGAATTCTTTACTAGCTGAGCAACCAGGGAATAGTTAGATAAATAGTTACATTCATTCCTTCATTCAGTGAACAGTTACTGGGTAAATGCTATGTACTGGGAACCACTAAAGCTGCTTATTAGGATAATCTGATTCTAGTTTGGAGATGGACTAATGTGTCATGATATGTTGGCCAAGGACTGCTCTTGAAATGTCTTAGCAGCTACTTGATATTTTAAAAATGTAATCTCTATTAGTTATTTTAGATCAGGTTGCCAAATCATAGTACCTTGAAACAACTTCAGTTCAGTTCAGTCACTCAGTCGTGTCAGACTCTTTGTGACCCCATGGACTGCAGCACACCAGGGTTCCCTGTCCATCCTCAACTCACGGAGCTTACTCAAACTCGTCTCCATCAAGTCGGTGATGCCATCCAACCATCTCATCCTCTGTCATCCCCTTCTCCTCCTGCCTTCAATCTTTCCCAGCATCAGGGTCTTTTACAATGAGTCAGTTCTTCACATCAGGTGGTCAAAGTATTGGAGTTTCAGCTTCAGCATCAGTCCTTCCAATGAATATTCAGGACTGATCTCCTTTAGGGTTGACTGGTTGGATCTCCTTGCAGTCCAAGGGACTCTCAAGAGTCTTCTCCAACACCACAGTTCAAAAGCATCAGTTCTTCAGTGCTCAGCTTTATTTATAGTCCAGCTCTCACATCCATATACGACTACTGGGAAAAAACATAGCTTTGACTAGACAGACCTTTGTTAGCAAAGTGATGTCTCTGCTTTTTAATATGCTGTCTAGGTTGGTCATAGCTTTTCTTCAAGGAGCAAGTCTTTCTAATTTCATGGCTGCAGTCACCATCTGCAGTGATTTTGGAGCCTCCCAAAATGAAGTCTCTCACTGTTTCCATTGTTTCCCCATCTACTTGCCACGAAGTGATGGGACTGGATGCCATGAAATTAGGTTTCTAAATGTTGTTTTAATTCAGTTTTTTCACTCTCCTCTTTCACTTTCATTAAGAGGCTCTTTAATTCCTCTTTGCTTTCTCTTGTAAGGGTGATACCATCTACATATCTGAGGTTATTGATATTTCTTCCAGCCATCTTGATTCCAGCTTGTGCTTCATCCAGTCTGGCATTTCGCATGATGTACTCTACATATAATTTTAATAAGCAGGGTGACAGTATACTGCCTTGACGTACTTCTTTCCCTATTTGGAACCAGCCTGTTGTTTCATGTCCAGTTCTAACTGTTGCTTCTTGACCTGCATATGTATTTCTCAGGAGGCAGGTCAGGTGGTCCAGTATTCCCATCTCTTTAAGAATTTTCCACAATTTGTTGTGATCCACAGAGTCAAAGTCTTTGGCATAATCAGTAAAGCAGGAGTAGTTGTTTTTCTGGAACTCTCTTGCTATTTCAATGATCCAACAGATGTTGGAAATTTGATCTCTGGTTCCTTTGCCTTTTCTAAATCCAACTTGAACATCTGGAATTTCATGGTTTACATATTGCTGAAGCCTGGCTTGTAGATTTTTGAGCATTATTTTGCTAGCTTATGGAATGAGTGCAACGGTGTGCGTGAACTCCAGGAGTTGGTGATGGACAGGGAGGCCTGGTGTGCTGTGATTCATGGGGTCGCAAAGAGTTGGGCACGACGGAGTGACTGAACTGACTGACTGATGAACATCTTTGGCATTACATTTCTTTGGGAATGGAATTAAAACTGACCTTTTCCAGTCCTGTGGCCACTGCTGAGTTTTCCAAATTTGCTGGCATATTGAGTGCAGCACTTTCACAGCATCATCTTTTAGGATTTGAAATAGCTCAACTGGAATTCCATCACCTCCACGAGTTTTGTTCGTAGTGTTGCTTCCTAAGGCCCACTTCACTTTGCATTCCAGGATGTCTGGCTCTAGGTGAGTGATCACACCATCATTGTTATCTGGGTCGTGAAGATCTTTTTTTTGTACAGTTCTTCTGTGTATTCTTGCCACCTCTTCTTAATAACTTCTGCTTCCGTTAGGTCCATACCATTTCTGCCCTTTATTGTGCCCATCTTTGCATGAAATGTTCCCTTAGTATCTCTAATTTTCTTGAAGAGATATGTAGTCTTTCCCATTCTATTGTTTTCCTCTGTTTCTTTGCATTGATCACTGAGGAGGGCATTCTTATCTCTCCTTGCTATTCTTTAGAACTCTTTCTCAAACAGTATGTACACTGTGGGTCAGCAAGAGGACTCTATTCATTGTGGTCACTCAGTGACCCAGCCTGATGAAACAGCCACCATCACAAATATTTCCAGTCAATGTGGAAAGGGAAAGAATGTTCTGAAATTTCTTTGGCTAGCAATTAAGTATTTGGACATGAAGCGACATGTGTTACCTCAGCTCACAACTCTTTGGTTAATATCAGTTACATGGCATTACCCATTAGAGAACACTTGGAAGTATATTCATATTATATGTCTCAAATGTAGAAAGCTGGAAGCTAGTATGAACAGTGTTTATGACTGCTAGAAGATCTATGCAATGATTTTCACATACATCAAAAGACACAATTAAATAGGTAATAAAAACATAGCCATACCTTCAAGGAATTGATTTAGTGATGCTAATTCTTCAAATATAAAACATTAATTTATGAAACTAAAAATGTAGTCATTTAACTGCTACAATTCATGGAGCACATTCATGATTTTTAACTAGTATCTAACTTTCTAATAGAAATACCCAAACTTTTAATAAAATGTTTTGGAGGATCACGAGTTCTCTGTTGGATGAAATGTTTAAGCACAGACCAGATTATGAGACTGGCTTAAAAGGAAATCAGTCATTGGACACATGGTTCATTAACCAGTTCTTGTGCAGGAACTGTATAGCTGTTCAAGATGATTTTTGGCTTTGTGGTAAGCCTGAAATCCATGATCCTAATTTATGATTCTTATTGAACAGTGGTTATTATTCAGAAATGAGTGACAATGGACCAAGCATGGGGTACATATATAGCTACATTGTTGCCCTTAAGGAATTTACAAATTGAGTAAGTAGAGGAGATGTTTGGAGTAGCTGTCATCCTGGAATAACTGCTTAACATGCAGAAGAAAATACAAAAACCCCACATGATCTATTCCCTACATAGCCTACCTTTTTTCCTACTTCTCTCCTTGTAACTCAGCCCCAGATGCACTGGCCTGCTAGCTTTGCTTCTTCTTTTTTAATTTGTTTGGTTGTTTGATACTGCTGTGTTAGATTCTGCTGAACAGCAGAGTTAATCAGCCACATATATACATATAATCCCCTCTTTGTCACTACAGAGCATTGAGCAGAGTTCCCTGTGCTATACAGTAGGTTCTCATTAGTTATCTAGTTTATATACAGTAGTGTATATATGTCAGTTTCAATCTCAGTCTCACAGTTCATCCCAAGCCCTTTTCCCCACTTGGCATCCATATTTGTTCTCTGTGTCTGGGTCTCTATTCCTGCCCTGTAGATAGGTTTATTGGCACCATTTTTCTAGACTGCACATGTATGTGTTAATATATGATATTTGTTTTTGTCTTTCTGACTTACTTCACTCTGTATGACCGTTTCTAGATCCATCCGCATCTCTACAAATGACACAATTTCTTTCCTTTATATAGCTAAGTAATATTCCATTGTATATATCTGCCACATCTTCTTTATCCTTTCCTCTGTTGATGTACATTTAGGTTTCTTCCATGCTCTGCCTATTATAAATAGTGTTGCAATGAATATGGGGTGCATGTATCTTTTGTAATTATGGTTTTCTCTGGGTATATGGCCAGAAGTGGGATTGCTGGGTCATATGGAAGTTCTACTTTTAGTTTTTTAAGGAACCTCCATATTGATATCCTTAGTGGTTTTATCAAATTACATTCCTACCAACAATGTAGATGGGTTCCCTTTTCTTCACATCCTCTGCAGCATTTATTGTTTGCAGATTTTTTGATAATGACCATTCTGACCAGTGTGAGGTAATACCTCATTGTAGTTTTGATTTGCATTTCTTTAATGATTAGTGTCATTGAACATCTGTTCATGTGCCTCTAGCTTTGCTTCTAATGCACAGACCATGCTTTCAACTCAGCGGTTTTACCAACATGTTTCCCTCTTCCTGGAAGGCTCTTTGCCAATTACTTACATGGCTTGCTTCCTACCCTTATTCAGGCATCAGTGATGACTTTTCTGTCTACCCTGTTTAACAGACCATCAAAATCACTCCTTTCCTCTTTCGATACTTTTATTTTTTTCCTGGTAGCATGTATTACTATCAACAAAATGCTATATATTCACTTATAGGTAATTTTCCCCTAATGAGTGGAAACTCCAAGATAGATACAATGCCTAGGATACCTCGTAGATCCTCAAAACATATTGATGCAATAAATGAATGATTGAGAGGATAGTGTATTATTTTTATGTGAACAATCATTCTATTATATTCCATATTCTAGGACAGAATTGAGGGAATGTCATTACTGTAAGGGAGCAGCTCTCCAGTTGTAATGTTTTAGTGCCACTCTCATGACCCTAATATCACTAAGTTAGTCCTGCTTTTAGACCTACATCCTACACTCTGACCCTGCAGTGACAGAGGTTTGCATCTTCTTCCTTTTTTACTGTGAATTATGAATTCCATCCACCATACTTGAACAGAATATCTACATATAAAAGAAAAAGGACATAGCAGGTTAGATGACATTTCCAACATGTCATTGGTTTTCTAAAGTAACATCAAGGATTGGGGAGGGGGTGAAACTACTGGTTCGTGAGGTACATCACAAGCCTGTTGGATGGGGTGCAAGAATCTGTAATTTATCCATCCACCCTGCAGGGGTCCCTGGAAAGGTATTTGGGCCTGTTTTGATAGAGTAAATTCATCTTAAAAAGGACTTCTTAGGGTTAGATAAGTGATGGGAAGAAAGAAACTGTTTTAAGTGGAGCATGACTTTAATAAACAACATTACTACAGCCAAGAGGGTAAACCTGTATTCAGTAGATGAAAGAAATGGATAGCTCTGGGATCTTTGCTGCCCTAAGAAGCTTTATTACTTCAATAGTAATAAGAACAAGTAGAGAGAAAAATTACCATTTATTGACTGAGGGTGGAAAAGATGTAGAGAAGGAATTGGTGAAAAGTGATGTAGAATGTAACTAAGTAAGCCCAGAGGAGAAACTGTAAGTAGATAAGTCGATAATGAACTTAGAAATGACTCCCCTCAGTTATGAGAGTTTTGAATAGCCTGTTGTCAACAACGTCTACAGCTATATGTGTGTGTGTGTGTGTGTTTGTGTGCTTGTGTGTGTATGTGATGGCAGGGACTGGGTTGTGAGTATAATATTTAGGTTCAAAATGAAATTTCTAATACATTTTGAAAATGTCACATCATTGGCTTGTGTGAAGTGTTAACAAAATATTTAATAGCAAATATAT
This sequence comes from Moschus berezovskii, assembly GCF_049115385.1. Taxonomy (NCBI): domain Eukaryota; kingdom Metazoa; phylum Chordata; class Mammalia; order Artiodactyla; family Moschidae; genus Moschus; species Moschus berezovskii. Next base: position 30,609,901 of record NC_142488.1, on the reverse strand, counting down.
GATCACTTGGGCTTCCCAGATGGCACTAGTGGTAAAGAACTCACCTGACATTGCAGGAGACATAAGAGACACCAGTTTGATCCCTGGGTCTGAAAGTTCCCCTGGAGGAGGAAAGGACAACCCATTCCAGTATTTTTTTTAATTTATTTTAATTGGAGGATAATTATTTTACACTATTATCATGGTTTCTGCTATACATCAGTATGAATCAGCCATAGATATGCATGTGTCCCCTCTGTCCTGAAACCCCTCCCACCTCCCTCTCCATCCCATCCCTCCAGGTTGTCACAGAGCATCGGCTTTGGGTGCGCTGCATCATACATCAAACTTGCACTGGTTATCTATTTTACTTATGGTAATGTATATATTTTAGTTCTGTTCTCTCAAAGCAAAGGAGACACAGACATAAAGAACAGACTTTTGGACTCAGTAGGAGAAAGAAAGGGTGGAATGATTTGAGAGAATAACACTTCAGTATTCTTTCTTGGAGAATCCCGTGGACAGAGGAGCCTGGCGGGCTACAGTCCCTAGGGTTGCAAAGAGTCAGATATGACTGAAGTGACTTAACCCACATGCATATGATCCCGTTAATATATTTTACTTTAATAATTTGAGATGTAATACCTAAATTTAAGTGAAAGGAGTCCCGTTGTCAGTGAAAGTCTAGGAAATATATGGTGCTTTCTCACCTTTTCATAAAAGGACATTTTAATAGTGCCCCAAAATAGATTAAGTCATTTATTGACAAAAAGCCTTTGGTGAAACTTACTCCATTCACTGACTGAAGGACCATTTGCGAGAGCAATTTTTTTTTTTTCAGTTAGAGAAAAAGTTCAGACCTTTAACAAAACTAACATTTGAAATATCAATTTCAGTTCTATTATAATTTCTTAGTGATATTTTTAAATGTTAAAGTCTCCCTAAAATAATAGGAAAAATAAACTCCTTAAGAATTGAAGAAATGAGCTCCTTTTAATATTATGGAGAGAAAAGTTAGGTGTATATCATTCTGGAATTTCCAAAATATAGCATTTTCTTCTGGAGCAGAGTCATTTTGATTTTCTTATACAAATTAAAATCCATTCAAAAATCAGAAAGGTATTTTCCTGTGTCAGAGGAGAAATCTATTTAGTGTGTTAGCATGGGAGAAAGATTTTTCTAATAAAAGAATGATAGATAAGGTTGAAGCTAAATGTATTGTTTTTCCCAAATGGTTAATTAGTTTGTGATCTATCACAGCAATTATTCAAGTGAAACAGGCATATTTAATGAACATTAGGTTATACCTTAATTTTCCCAAAGTACAGGATAAAATAGAAAAAGAAAATCTATGTGAAAATACACAAAAGTCCTGGCCACTGGGATTCATTATGGCTAGGAAATGTTTTAGAAAGTTTTCCCCAATTCAGATACTTGAAAAAAATTCACCAGACTCTACAGAGTATGCTCAGATAAGACTTTTATTCAAAGGTAAGTGATGTGATGAGGGCAAGGAAGAAAGAGTACAGCAAACATCCAAAATTGATGAGCCATGGAAGTCCAAGAGCCATTCAGAGCTGAAGCTTGGAACAACCTGAGTGAGGAAATCAGCTTTGGCAGAGCTCAAAGAGAAGTTCTCAGGGGAGTGCCTTTAAAGCCTGCCATGTCAAATTGGTTAGGCCAGTTGCCAAGGATCAGTAAAGAAACTGACCCTGGGGATCATCACACGAGTTTGGGATCTTAAAAAGCACACCTTCAATCCCACTACCCTTACTTAAGTCAACAGTCAAAATGCATCCCCAGAGGTCAAGACAGTTTTTCTGGCATTGCCATAAAGCCATTCTACCTTGATATGTATCGTGTCCTTTTTGGTGTTCTTACTATAGAGCACTGTGTCATGATGCATCTGGTATCAGAGTGTTGGGATTGCAATGCCAAGAGTCAATAATACAGTCAGGTCACCTACTTATGACTGTGTCACTGCTGAGAGGAAGGAGGGCCTGTCTTATGTTTCATCTATTATTTCACTAACATGAAATTATTTAAAATTCTATGAAGTTTAGCAACTTAAATTTTATGGTTTTATGTGTGAATCTTATGAAATACTATAGCTACCTTTTTTAGGAGTACAAAAAGGCAGAAGGAAATGAACATTCATGATTTAACAAACATTTGTGTTGGGGGGGGGCAGTTTCAGATCCACTTTGCCATGGGAAGAGGGTGAAAGTAAAATGATAAATAGAAAGATTTTTTTTCAGGAATTCAAAAATCTCATGTTCTTACTTTAACTATTACAACGTTTATTTTCTTCTTATTGTCCTCTTAAATTTATCTGACAACAAAAGGAACAAAATAAATAGTACTTTTATTTTCATGAAAGGCGTCACCCCCATCTTTAGAAATCTGCACTGACTTTCCACTTTCTCTCACTGCCTGCTATTAAAATGCCTTCGTGTGTTTGAATTACATTTAATTCCCAAGAATCCTTTTCTATGAAGTTTAAGACCATTTGAAGATGAAATTGCTGCTTTTATTCATTCATTTAACAAGAGAGAAAAAACAGAATTAAGACAATTTTCATGTACTGTGTGTTTTTAAACTTTTTTTTAAAAAATTGACCTATAACTTTTTTTAACAAAAGTTTAAAAACACATACACTGTGCATGGAAATAGTCTTAATTCCATTTTCTTTTTCTTTTACATGGAACTCTGCTCAATGTTATGTGGCAGTCTGGATGGGAGGCGAGTTTGGGGGAGGATGGATACATGTATATGTATGGCTGAGTCCCTTCACTGTTTACCTGAAACTGTCACAAATAATCATTGTTTGTTAATCAGCTATACTCCAATACAAAATAAAAAGTTATTTGAGCTATAATTGACATATAATTGTGTTTAAGTTCAAAATGCACAACATGTTGGTTTGGTACATTTATATATTGCAATATGATTATCCCCTTCATTTCAGTGCAGTCGCTCAGTCGTGTCCGACTCTTTGCAACCACATGAATCACAGCACGCCAGGCCTCCCTGTCCATCACCACCTCCCGGAGTTCACTCAAACTCATGTCCATCAAGTCAGTGATGCCATCCAGCCATCTCACTCTCTGTCATCCCCTTCTCCTCCTGCCCCCAATCTTTCCCAGCATCAGAGTCTTTTCCAGTGAGTCAACTCTTCGCATGAGGTGGCCAGAGTATTGGAGTTTCAGCTTTAGCATCAGTCACCCATAGTGTTAGCTAAATCTCTATCACATCACATAATTATTTCTCCTGTGGTGACATCTGCAAGAACTGGTCATTTTCTAACTTCAAGTTTGTAACCTTTGACCATAATCTTTCCAATTGCCTTACTCATGAGCTGTATTTTTCTAAATCTGAATTATGTATTATGGAATCAGTAAATTTCAAGAATGAGTTAGCCTAAAGACAATCTCCTGTGTCTAACCACACAGTTCCATGAAGCATATAACTGTATAAACGCAAAAGGTTTCATTGTGACATTAGACTAATTATTGACCAACCTCTCCTAGCATATCAGTATTAATCCCTCAGAATATTTGTCACTGTCATATCTTTGTAAGACACATATTTTTTTTTAATTTTTGTGACATTCTTTTTTTTTCTAATGTCTTTAAGGGTTATATATTTTTTTAGTGTGCTAAATTTTTCTGTGGTGATTTCATTTCTAGAAATTGCCTCATGGTCCTTGATTTTATTTTTAGTATTTATTTTATTTAAAAAATTTTTATAATTGATTAGTATATCCAAACTTAAAAAAAAAAACACGTTATATTTCCAAGGTAGGCAGTGGAATTAAGAGAAGTTACCCATTTACTTACTAGAATTCTTCACAGGAATGACAAATAAATGATTTTTTTATTGACTGGTCTAATCTTCTCTTTTTCACAAATGACAAAGTGGAAAGCTCAGATTATTTTCTGGTCATGGGTTAAGGAAAGATACTTTAACTATGGTTTGAGAGAAGGAAGGAGAAAGGAAGGGGCAGAGATTACATGTTAATGTTTGTTTTCATTGCATGGGGGAAAACATCTCTCCCCTGAGTTGAGCATGTAGTCATATTGGTTTAGGCAGCTGCCCTTTAATTTCATATAATTAAAATGTCATAAATGGGTGTGCATGTGCATACACACACACACAAACACACACGCTAATCAGTCTGACTGACTGTCTTCTCAGTCTGGTTCTGCTACTTACTGATCCTGTGAATCAGGATATATTATCACAATTTTACTCATTTTGAAAAGAGTCTAAGAATAGTTTTTGCCTCATAAAAATAACAAAGAAGCCATTGAGCTAATAGGTATACATATGATCACAGAATAATTATGGTAGATATTACTTTTTACTGTACATGGAAGGATTTTTATAATAACTTTTCATGAAGGTGGATCTTTCTTTTCTCCGTAGTTATTGAAATCCATTATTTTTAATGGAGTATTTTAAATTTTAAGAGATAGAAGCAAATACCTCATGCTTGCATAATTCTTTTGTTTCAGTTTTAATTATGAAGTTACTGAATATCGTTCAAATGAGACATATGGGAAAAAAGATAGTTTACTGATCAATTCCTTAGGTATTTTTAAAAAACATATTTATTTATTTATGGCTGCTCTGTGTCTTCGTTGCTGCATGTGGGCTTTCTCTACTTGCAGTTAGCGGGGCCTACTCTCTAATTGCAGTATGTGGGCTTCTCGTCGTGGTGGCTTCTCTTGTTGTGGAGCATAGCCTCTAAAGTTTACAGGCTTCAGTAGTTGTAGCTTGTGGGCTATAAAGTGTGGGCTCAGTAGTTGTGGCTTAACTTGCACGGGCTTAGTTGCCCTGCTGCATGTAGAATCTTCCTGGACCAGGGATTGAACCCGTACCCCTTATAGTGGCAGGTGGATTCTTAACCACTGGACCACCAGGGAAGTCCCCTTAAGTCTTTTATATTTATTTTTTCTAAGGATTTGATGTGCTTATAAGAGTTTGCATTGTTGAATAACCTCTATTAATTTCTTTAAATGAACTATTATACCTCCAAATGATACACTACCATAGAGCCACTAAGAAAAAAGTTATAAAAGAATATTTAATGACATTGGGAAGTGTTTACAATATATGTGAAAAATGTAGGTGGGATAACATTATGACTTATTTTGAAAGAATAACAGCTATTTGCATGTTTGTAAATTGTTCTACAGTGATTCTTGTAGGAAGGTTTTAAATCTTTGAATTCCTCACATTTTCTTGTTCTCAATGAATTTCTGAATTTTAAAAATACATGTAAATATATTTTAATTTTAATGCCACAAAATCCTCTCATATGTACTTTCAAATTTCAATAAATGAGAAGTATGAAAAGAAAAGAATTAGTGACATAAAATCTCAAATCTCTTAAAAAAAAATCTCAATTCAATAAACAAAACTGAAAACAATAAATCGTATTTTAATTCCCTGGTGGCTCAGATGGTAATGCGTCTGCCTGCAATGCAGGACACCCAGGTTCGATCCCTGGGTTGGGAATATACCCTGGAGAAGGAAATGGCAACCCACTAAAGTATTTTTGCCTGGAAAATCCCATTTATGGCAGGCTACATACCATGCAGTTGCAGAGAGTCAGACATGACTGAGTGACTTCACTTTCACTTCAGTCTATAAATACTAGCAAAATGATAAATAGTACATTATGTATATAATAAAATTCCACTTTAAAAAATATAATCAGATGATATTATAGGCCAGTACCTGTGTGATTGTGTTGCTAAAGAGATTTTGTAAAGGAATTGGTTAACAGTACTGACTGTTGAAGAATATAGAATTTTAACTGACCCCAGAATGGTCAGTGCATATACTATTGAAGTTAAAAGGATATAACTATTAAAGTCTGTAAACCCTAACAGTTCATTAAGTGTGAGTAAAAGTATCTGTTACCTCATTAGCATAATGTTCAAAATGTTTTGTAGGTATATATAGTCAGTTGTAGGGATAAAGGATCCATAGGATCCGTCATGTATTAGAGGACTTCAGTTCAGTTCAGTTCAGTCACTCAGTCGTGTCCAACTCTTTGCGACTCCATGAATCACAGCATGCCTGGCCTCCCTGTCCATCACCAACTCCCGGAGTTCACCCAAACTCACGTCCATCGAGTCGGTGATGCCATCCAGCCATCTCATCCTCTGTCGTCCCCTTCTCCTCCTGTCCCCAATCCCTCCCAGCATCAGAGTCTTTTCCAGTGAGTCAACTCATCACATGAGGTGGCCAAAGTATTGGAGTTTCAGCTTTAGCATCAGTCCTTCAAATGGACACCCAGGATTCATCTCCTTTAGAATGGACTGTTTGGATCTCCTTGCAGTCCAAAGGACTCTCAAGAGTCTTCTCCAGCACCACAGTTCAAAAGCATCAATTCTTCGGTGATCAGCTTTCTTCATGGTCCAATTTTCACATCCATACATGACCACTTGAAAAACCATAGCCTTGACTAGACGGACCTTGGTTGGCAAAGTAATGTCTCTGATTTTTAATATACTCTCTAGGTTGGTCATAACTTTCCTTCCAAGGAGTAAGCGTCTTTTAATTTCATGGCTGCAATCAGCATCCGCAGTGATTTTGGAGCCCCAAAAAATAAAGTCTGACACTGTTTGCACTGTTTCCCCATCTATTTCCCAGGAAGTGATGGGACCAGATCCCATGATCTTAGTTTTCTGAATGTTGAGCTTCAAGCCAACCTTTTCACTCTCCTCTTTCACTTTCATCAAGAGGCTTTTGAGCTCCTCTTCACTTTCTGCCATAAGGGTGGTGTCAAATGCATATCTGAGGTTATTGATATTTCTCCCGGCAATCTTGATTCCAGCTTGTGCTTCATCCAGCCCAGTGTTCCTCATGATGTACTCTGCATATAAGTTAAATAAGCAGGGTGACAATATACAACCTTGACGCACTCCTTTTCCTATTTGGAACCAGTCTGTTGTTCCATGTACAGTTCTGACTGTTGCTTCCTGACCTGCATACAGGTTTCTCAAGAGGCAGGTCAGGTGGTCTGGTATTCCCATCTCTTTCAGAATGTTCCACAGTTTATTGTGATCCACACAGTCAAAGTATACTTGCCTTGAGAACCCCCTGAACAGTAGAGGACTTCATTGTCTCCAAATAGTAAAGAACCCCTGCCAAAAATAAAATATGATGAGATGCTGAGGACTTGGGAAGCCAGGCAAAATTTTCCTTCCTACAGTTCATCAGATAATTGTTTCATGTTTTGTTATACATATCTAAAATCTAGTAGATTGAGAAGCATGAAAAAGGATTTGTGTTTCAACTGAAATTATGCATTCATGGAAGGAAAGAAATGGATGCCATCTGAATTGCGCCATTCCCAGAATAAGCAGTGAAAGGAATTCTGTTGATTCAGCTGAGGAATATATAATCTCCTTCTGTATAAAAATAATTCCTCACATTTTGTAACACTCATACATCCCTTTTATATGCTATGTGTCATTTTATCCCTCAGTGAACTCGTGAGATAGGAGATGCAATGTAATTCTACAAATTAACATTTTGAATAATTTAACCAAATCACCACAGTCAGAAAGATGGGACACAGCACCATTTTTAATTCCTAGGCTTTTAACCATTGTATTAGCCTAAGAGCATTCCCAAATGTTGATCTTAGTGTTCTTAGATAATGTCTTTAGTGATGAATAAAAATATAAAAAATGATAATGCTCTTTAAACAGTGTGGCTCAGCTGGTAAAGAATCTGCCTGCAATGTGGGAGACCTGCATTCGATCCCTGGGTTGGGAAGATCCCCTGGAGAAGGGAAAGGCTACCCACTCCAATATTTTGGCCTGGAGAATCCCATGGACTGTATAGTTGATTGGGTCACAAAGAGTCGAACACAGAGTTGGACACGACAGAGTGACTTTCTCTTTCACGTACCAAGCATTACTCTTAAACCCTCTCCTATATTAACCCAGTATTCATAACAACCTCATGGAGAAGATTGTGTTATTATATTCATCTTGTACATGAGGAAATTGATACAGACTAGTTAAAATATCTGTTCAGTCATGCAGATAAAAAGTTGTTGAACCAGGATTTGAACACTCAGTGTCTGATTTCATAATTTATCCTGTTAACCCCTATGCTGTGTTTATGTGTGTGAGTGTTAGTTGCTCAGTCATGACCCTATGGACTGTAGCCCTCCAGGCTCCTCTGTCCATGGAATTCTTGAGACAGGAATACTAGAATGGGTTGCCATTCATTCCTCCAGGGGATCTTCTTGACCCAGGGATCAAACCCAGATGTCCTGCATTGCAAGCAGATGCTTCACTGTCTGAGCCATGAGGGAAACCCAGTGACACAAAACAGAGTTATAGTTAGTAAACAAAGTTTACATTTTTGTGTGTGCACACACACAGATTCTTTGTCATTTACTAAAAGTGAATGAATGTATACACAATTTAGTGGCAGAAACTGCAAATCAGGCAACCTGAAAATAGGTAAAATAAAGACAAATGAAGAGTGAAGGCTGGGTAACTGGTAATGGTGAAGAATAATTGATGTGATCTCTATCAACTGTTGATTTCAGTAATCTTTTTTTCTTAGGAAGAGATTCAGATTATATCACCCTTAGTTTAGTTGAGAGAGAGAAACAGAGAGATAGAAACAAAGGGGAGGTAAAAGAGACAGGGTCAAAGAGAAAGAGAGAGTTGTTTTAAATATTCTAATTTATAGCCAGCTTGTAGAAAAATATGGTGCATTAAATTCCCATTTGGCATCCTGATTGTAATAAGATAGTACACCCTTTCTAAAAACTTCCATTTGATGAATAAGTGAACCAATTCAAATTGTCTTCATTTTTGATAATAGCATCAGTGGCATTAATGATAATGCTTTTTGAGTAACAGCAATTAAGTAGATTTGGTGAACTGAGCAATTTAACATTGAATTTGAAATCAGAACATTTGGCACTGAAGATGCTATGAGTACATATTAAAATGATTGTTGATTATTTAAAGATTTATTAAGATGATGAAGAACATTAAAGTGTATGATATCCTGTGTTATTTAGGATACTCTCAGTTTCAAACCTACTTAAGCTACATAAAAATGTATTGACTCGGTAAATAATAAGTTCAAGGTTGCTTAAGGGTTTAATACAGAGTTTCATCACCGGAGTCAGGGCTAGGTTTCTGTTTCTCTTCAGTTCTACCCTTCACAGCTTGTCAGATTGATACAGACTGGCTTTCTTCAGAAACTCTTGAAATGCTTGTTTCCTGGTTCACAGCCAGGAGTTAATAGTGTATCTTCCCCCAAATAATAGACAAAAAGTGTGAGTTTCTCTCTGATTGGAACCTCCTAGATCATGTCCGTGACTGCACTGAGCATATCACTGTTGCAAAGGGGATAGAATTATCCACATTCTTTTGCATGAATCCCAAATTTACATATGGATTTGAGGGTGAGCTCTGTCTTGTCCCAATCTCCAGGCATACTGCTATCTATGGGGAAGTAGGAGAAAGGATATGGGGTGGGCAGTCAGTCACAGCGTCTACTAGAGTCTTCCTTTACAATTTTTATTTATTTTATATTTGCACTGGGTCTTTGTTGCTGCGTGCTGGCTTTCTCTGGTTGCAGAGAACAGGCGCTACTCTTGATTGCGGTGCCCTGGCTTCTCACTGCGGTGGCTTCTCTTGTTGTGGAGCACAGGTTCTAGGCACATGGGCTTTGGTAGTTGCAGTGTGTGGGCTCAGTAGTTGTGGCACACTGGCTTAGTGCTCTGCAGCATGTAGAGTCTTCCTGGACCAAGGATCAAACTCCTGTGCAGGTGGATTCTTATCCACTGGGCCACCAGGTAAGTCCCAGTCCCCCTTTTTAAACATCCAGTGTTTAAGTTGCAGTGCAGTCTCCATAGCACATATTCACTTTTGGAAATGCCCACATAGCATCCTTGAAAAGAGTGTGTGTAAAATATGTTCCAGCAATGATATCCCATTCCACATTTGAGAATTTTGGGTGATCTGCAGGCCCTTTCACTCAGACTATGATGCAGGACTTCATGGTCTATTGGGCAATGATTAAATGAAAAAAAAAAAGGTTGAAGTTCAATACCCCTAAATAAAAATGAAGAACACAGAATATCTTGACATTTAAAAAATAAGTGCATAAACAAATAGAATGGAAAAAAAAAGTGTTTATAATATCCTGTACTGTCCAAGTTTCTTTCTGTTCATTAAAAAGCCTTGCTTAATAATTGTCTTCTAGATTCTGAGACTGACACTGGGGAAAATGACGTTTCATTGGAGCATATCACTTTAGTCTTCTGCATGTTTTTTGGGGTCCTGGTGTTTACCCAAGGTATTTTTCAGTCAGACTTGGGATTTCTTTGGAAAATCAGGTTTATTTATAAGTCTTAGACAGTAAGTATTTTTTCCTTTTAAAATCTGTGACCTAGTAATGAAGGTCCTCTGATCTAGTTCTAGTCTTCCTTAATATGTCCCTGTGCTTTGCACATCCCCTGACTGAGGCAATTTGCAACAAAAGTTTTGGATAGGAGGCCCAGCTCATCTCCTCTTTGACTGGGCAGCTTCTTCCTAATAGGAGTGCTCATCTGTTTATCAGAAAAGTGCTGTAGAGAAGCCCTATGGTTGATTTTTTTAAAAGTATTTATGTCTTAAATTATGCCCCTTCTGCCTCTCATTAGATTTGGAATAAAAATAAAAATTGGCTTATCCAGTCCCATCAGGCTCCGAATTATCAGCCTCTCAAGCCATTTATGTTCTAAGCCGGAGGCAGCAAAGATCTCTTAAAAAAAAATAAAAGCCAATTTTTTTTTTCAGTACTTCAAATAGGTGACTTTTAACATGAGGGTTTTTTTTTTCTCTTGGTTTGAAAAGATTGGTATTGGTAGATGTCAACTTCTTTGTTTCTCTCTCATCCCTTAATAGTGTTGGTATGCCAAAGTATGTGTCTCCGGGTAAAATAGGTTATTGTTTAATCAATGATTTCTTAACCATGCAACACCTATCACCCTGATATAGTTCGTTCCTTCTCACTCTTGGTCCTTGTCTCTAACGTAATTCAGTCTATTCAGCATTTTAGGATCTGTTACTTTCAACACTTCACTCTCTGACTCCAATTTCCATATATCTTAGAATGTTTTCTGTTGCTGTAATGGCAAACTCATGCATAAGGTTTATGTGTTAACCCCTTCTATGAAAAATTACTGCATTTTAGCATGGGTAGTAACATAAGCGAGTTAAGGAAAGATAATGTATTTTCAGGCAGTAGTCATCTTATTGATTCAAATTTGCCCCCGCACGGGTATATCCCAAAGTACACACAAGGCATAATAGATACTTTCTTTTTTTTTGGTAAATAGTACCTAAGTTATTGTTAGATGAAGTATGTATATGTGCATATTCCTTCATGTTAATGGGTGATTTTTTAAAATTTATTTATTTTAATTGGAGGCTAATTACTTTATATTATTGTATTGGTTTTGCCATACATTGACATGAATTTGCCCCGGGTGTACATGTGTTCCCCATCTTGAACCCCCCTCCAACCTCCCTCCCCATCCCATCCCTCTGGTTCATCCCAATACACTAGCCCCGAGCATCCTGTATCATGCATTGAACCTGGACTGGCGATTCGTTTCACATATGAAAATATAGATGTTTCAATGCCATTCTCCCAAATCATCCCACCCTCGCCCTCTCCCACAGAGTTCAAAAGACTGTTCTATACATCTGTGTCTCCTTTGCTGTCTCGTATACAGGGTTATCGTTATCATCTTTCTAAATTCCATATATATGCATTAGTGATGCTAAAGCTGAAACTGCAATACTTTGGCCACCTCATGCGACGAGTTGACTCACTGGAAAAGACTCTGATGCTGGGAAAGGTTGGGGGCGGGAGGAGAAGGGGATGACGGAGAATGAGATGGCTGGATGGCATCACCGACTCTGTGGACTTGAGTTTGAGTATACTCCGGGAGTTGGTGATGGACAGGGAGGCCTGGCGTGCTGTGATTCAGGGGGTCGCGGAGAGTCGGACACGACTGAGCGACTGAACTGAACTGAACTGATACTGTATCGGTGTTTTTCTTTCTGGCTTATTTCACTCTGTATAATAGGCTCCAGTTTCATCCACCTCATTAGCACTGATTCAAATGTATTCTTTTTAATGGCTGAGTAATACTCCATTGTGTATATGTACGACAGCTTTCTTATCTATTCGTCTGCAGATGGACATCTAGGTTGCTTCCAGGTCCTGGCTAATATAAACAGTGCTGCGATGAACATTGGAGTACATGTGTCTCTTTCAATTCTGGTTTCCTCAGTGTATATGCCCAGGAGTGCGATTGCTGGGTTGTATGGCAGTTCTGTTTCCAGTTTTTTAAGAAATCTCCTCACTGTTCTCCATAGTGGTTGTACTAGTTTGCATTCCCACCAACAGTGTAAGAAGGTTCCCTTTTCTCCACACTCTCTCCAGCATTTATTGCTTGTAGACTTTTGGATAGCAGCCATTCTGATTGGCGTGAAATGGTACCTCATTGTGGTTTTGCTTTGCATTTCTCTGGTAATGAGTGATGTTGAGCATCTTTTTATGTGTTTGTTAGCCACCTGTATGTCTTCTTTATAGAAATGTCTGTTTACCTCTTTGGCCCATTTTTTGATTGGGTCGTTTATTTTTCTTGAATTGAGCTGCAAGAGTGGCTTGTATATTTTTGAGATTAATTCTTTGTCAGTTGTTTCATTTGCTATTATTTTCTCCCATTCTGAAGGCTGTCTTTTCACCTTGCTTATAGTTTCCTTTGCTGTGCAGAAGCTTTTAATTTTAATTAGGCCCCATTTGTTTATTTTTGCTTTTATTTCCAATATTCTGGGAGGTGGGTCTTGGAGGATCCTGCTGTGATTTATGTTGGAGAGTGTTTTGCCTACATTCTCCTCTAGGAGTTTTATAGACTCTGGTCTTACATTTAGCTCTCTAATCCACTTTGAGTTTATTTTGGTGTATGGTATTAGGAAGTGTTCTAGTTTCATTCTTTTACAAGTGGCTGACCAGTTTTCCCAGCACCACTTGTTAAAGAGATTGTCTTTTTTCCACTCAATATTCTTTCCTCCTTTGTCAAAGATAAGCTGTCCATAGGTGCAATGGGCTTTCTATTCTGTTCCATTGATCTATATTTCTGTCTTTACCATACTTTCTTTATGTCTGTGGCTTTATAGTAGAGCCTGAAGTCTGGTAGGTTGATTCCCCCAGTTCCATTCTTTCTCAAGATTGCTTTGGCTATTCGAGGTTTTTTGTATTTCCATACAAATTGTGAAATTATTTGTTCTAACTCTGTGAAAAATACCATTGGTAGCTTGATAGGGATTGCATTGAACTTATGAATTACTTTGGGTAATATATTCATTTTCATAATATTTATTCTTCCAATCCATGAACACAGCATATTTCTCCATCTATTAATGTCCTCTCTGATTTCTTTCACCAGTGTTTTATAGTTTTCTGTATATAGGTCATGTTAAACTTTTGTCATTTCATCTCTCCCTATCACATACATATCTAAAACTGGAAACTGTTCTTACTAAGTCTAATTTGGTGCTTTAGCAGGTATATTAGTAGAAAGTGTTTCTCTTTAAGTATTAAGGGAACCATGCAAATGAAAAATATTGTTACAGTCTTAATATTTTTCCTCAGTTGTACTGAAATTCTTAAAAATAATTGCATTGGTACATTTTATCTATTTATACAGTCCTTGTGTTTTAAAATATAAATAATCACCTAGATTCTCAGTAAGTTACTTTTAGGTAGTATTTTTAGAAATAGATTTGTAGAACATTTAGCCTATTGCAACAGCAAATTAGACTATATGAGTTTTAATTTTTATATTTGTGTTAAATAAAATGCATTTGCTTTACATAGAGCCATGTTAGTGCTTTGTCTTGCTAACATAATACAATTGACCTTCACCCAAAAGACAGATTTTAATACACATACATATATATAGAAAGCATCTGCATTGGAAATGAAACAGCTTTTCTTTCATTAGAGCTTTCTTGTGATTATACTTCGGGAGTTACTGGCTTTTATAATAGAAAATTCCAGAAGAATGGTGGGATTCTGGTGAGACTTTAACCCAATTTGTCATCACACAGTAGCTCCATTACTTTGATTTCTTGGGGGCAGGAGGAGACGGGGACAACAGAGAATGAGATGGCTGGCTGGCATCACCGACTCGATGGACATGAGTTTGAGTGAACTCCGGGAGTTGGTGTTGGACAGGGAGGCCTGGCGTGCTGTGATTCATGGGGTCGCAAAGAGTCAGACACGACTGAGCTACTGAACTGAACTGATCCTCCTTCACTTCTTCAATCAAGTGGTTTATTTTTTTCCAGGATACTTTTGTTATAATAGCAAGATGACTACCAGAATTTCCAATGGTTCTTTTTTTTTTTTTTTATGTCCAAAGGAAAAGGACTGCTTTTACTCTCAATAATCATACCAAAAGCCTGGTGACTCCTTTGGTTGGAATGTGTTAGGAAATGTCTCTGTGATTGTTACACGGTGGCCAGCAGAAAACCATGTGTATGGGTTTATATTCTATGCCCCTGAGCCAAACACGGTGGCAAGGAAAATTCACTTAAACCAGTCAGGGCTCATTTCTGGATTGGGGTTGAGATTAATCCCAAGCCAACCATAGGGCTGCTATGCAAATAGGTTGACTATATTTGGGGAATTATTTTATAGTAATATTTGATTGAGTTCAGTGTTTTTCCATGGGTTGATCATGAAAATAAGGGAATAAGACCTATCATATAGGATTGTTCTAATGTGTGTGTATCATATAAGTTTGTGTGTGTGTATGTTTGTACATATGCCTTTATATATTTTTTTCATTGGTTCTAGAAATGTGTTTCATTTTTCCTTGGAAAACTTTTCATTTCCACTAAATTTTTTATCTTAAATAAATTACAGTTGGATACTTAAGAAGCTGTCCCACACCAATCAGTTGCGTTTAGTGCAGGTCAGACTGTTACTAATGTGTCAAGTATTTCTAGAGCAGTACTTTAGACTCTGTCATAGAGCTAAATATATTCAACATTTAGCAAACATTTATTGAGTACCTATTGTAAGCAAAGTGCTATGCTAGGTACTCTTGTGTATATGAAGATAAATATATGTCATAAAGCAATGACAAATTGGCTTTTAGAATGTGCTTATTTCCAATATCATCACATTTTTCTTTTCTGTCATTTTTCATTTTATTATAGGAAGACCTTGAGGTTTTTTTTTTTTTTTAAGAATAAAGACAAAAATAATGATGCATGAACTCACTTGAGTTAGTTTCATGCTACATACCTTATATAAGAACATAAACATTTATGAAGTGTAATGCATACATTTACATAGTTTAGATTGTTATTAAATTTGCCATTTTTGTATTTTCTTCTCAGAGATTTCTGGCCTTCAAAATTTGGCCAGCTTCAAATTGCTGACCTTTGAATTAACAAAAACAAAGAAGAGGGTTTAATAAGCAGTAAAATGAAGCTATTTATCTGGATAGATTACTTTGTAAAGTGCAAATAGAAGACCCTCCTAGGTCAACCTAATATATGATTTCCAATTTTTCAAAGTAAATTTTATTGACTTACATATTTGAGTAGAAAATAACTAATTACCGAATAGTATCTATGTTTACCCACAAATTATGATGGTACTGGTGTCAAATAGTCAAATATATGTCTACAGAAATTTTTAAGCAATCTCTATTTGTTAACAATAATGGCATTGTAACCCCCATATAGTTTCCTATTTTAAAATGGTATGTTTCTGTAACATATATTTATGTAATGTTTATATAGGGTAGATTTTGGAGATAAATAAGAACCTAGTATACTATTTGTGTGTATCTATGCGTTAAGCACATAAATTTAAAAATGAAAGTTGTTATTTGGAATAAAAAATGAAGTTTGTTGAAAACAGTTTGATGTCTGGTAATTGAAAAATATTTAAGAACCAGACATAATTCCCTGAATAGTGGAGAGATATACGTTATTCAGAACATTCAATAGGCACTAAAGCCAAATCTCAACATGAACCAAGGAGAGAGAGGAATAATTTTGAGTGATTTATCCTAATTGTTATTGTCACTAGAATATTAAACATTTTATAACTACCTACTTGTAGCTGAAGCTACTTTCCTAAGTTTTTAGTTTTCCCCAATATGTGTACCTTCAATCACACTCATGGGTCTTGAGAATCCTTTGTTTTGACTAAGTCAAGAAAACCTAAATGAATCCTATGGAACGTGCTATAGATAACACTTTTATCTCACTCGCCTACACACATTCTCCCTGTTCACAGTGACACATTTGCCTTAGCATTATGGTTTTGGCCTTGATAGAATCTGTTCAAATTAATAGAGTTTTCAGTACTGCAATAACAGAATAGACTGTAGTTCTGCAATTTCTATTTTCTAATCATTTGAAGCAGAGAAATCTGACTGCACTATTATGGATCTTCAGTACAAGGTAAAGGTATTTGTTTCACTGCAAATAATTCTGTGTAACTTCTTAATTAGTTGTTTATCTTATTTATTTTCTTGAAATTCAAAATATGCTAAGGTTTTCAAAATGGTCATATACATGCTATTAACAGTGTTAATCGCTATTATGATCATTTTGTTACCATTCAGTGGATACTCAATATATGGCAGGAACATGTGGCAGTTGCTTTGAAAACAGTGTCTATAATGCTTACCACCAATCAATCTTCTCACTTTAGAGATTCAGTTAAATGATTTGCTGAAAGCACAAAGCTAGCAAGTGGCAGAGTAAAATGGAATCTGGGCATCTTGGATTCCTAAGCCTAAAATTTTAAAATTATACCTTTTTGCATTCCCATTAAAATTTATTTTTAATTTGCAGCAGTTCTTAAATATTTTACATAATAATGTAGTATGTGAAGGTCAAACACTGTTAGCTCAATCCGTCAACTATTTATTGATGATCTCAGGTGTGCTAGTTACTCAGTATTATTTGACTTACCCTCTGGGTCCTTATGGACTTGAGGAGCCAGACATTCTTCCAACTACTTTGAGACACAGTAGAATTAAGAAGTGTAAAAGACATTCATACAGTTTGGAAGCATGAAACATTGCTTCATAAATCTTGACTTTGAAGATTGCTGGAGGAGGTGTAGCTGAGTGATGAACCCTGATAGGCAAATAGGATTTTTCATAGGAGGGTTTTCCCATGCACAGATCAGTCTCCTTTATGGAATCACATGAGAAAGACATAGAAGCACAAACCTTTAGTCCGTTTTGCATATGACATGTAATGTAGACGATGGTAGGGGAGGAGTAGGAGAGGCAACTGGAAAGGAAAGTTGAGGACAAACTGTGTAGGATCCTTATATTATGCTAAAGGGAATACATTTTATCGAGAAGTCCATTGGCAGGTTTTGAGTACGGAGCTCTGTGTTTCAACCCAAGGATTTAAGGAGCTAACTCCAGAGGACTTGGGGCATTAGAAGGATGAATAGAAAAGGCCGTGCTTAATTGGAAGTGTCAGTGACACCTCTAGGTGAAGGTGCCTAACTATATTTGGAAATCAGGATTTATTCTCAAGGTATCTGTTAAGACCAGTGACACAGACATACAGAATAGGGACTAGGATGGAAAGAGATAATAGAGCAATTCATAAGCGTATATGAGATTTCACAGAGAGAAATAATACAGTAAAGGTTGGAGGGGTTCAAGGATAGACTATCTGAGGTAATATGTTTAAGCAGGCAAAGTAACAGCAACCTGAGTTGATGCAGAGATGGGATAGGAAGAGGAGTAGTTAGGTGTGGTTACAGAACTTCCGCATAAGAGTACTGTAACATAGATGATTTAAAAACAAAAACAAACTGAAGATGGTGTGCATGTTCAATGGTGTCAAATGCTGTAAAGGAATTGAAGAGGATGCAGATTGAGGAAAAGCAGTTGGATCTGCTGTTTTAGAAGTAGACTTGTACAGTTTGAGAAGGCCGTTTCCATAGAAGGATGAGAAGTAAAAAAGATTGCATAGGTTCAAGGTTGATGATAGCACATTGGAAGCAGAAAAGTAGAGTAATCTATTTGGAAGTTCAGTGGTGAAAGAAAGGCGGAGATGGAATAGTAGACTGAAGAGTGATAGTATTGGACAGATATGTTTTAGATTGGGAGAGATTTAAGCAAGGGTGTTGATATACAACAGTAGTATATTATGTGATCAGAATCTATAGTACACTATATATACTATAGTATCTGTTATATGTATCAATAATATGGTATAAATCTACAATGACTTGATATTGTGGAAAAACAGGTGCATGAAAATTGACATGAACATTCATGATGCATCTTCAATAACAAGTTTTTGTTCCATTAATATTTAACTAATGCAATTCCATTTTTAGTAAGCGATTATTATTAGTATTGATTCCTGCTTAATCCTTTGCAATACCTTAAAGTCTCAGTGTATTTCCTCCCTTTATTAAAAAGTAATCTTTCATGTTTGAGTTTTGTCAGAGAGCAAGATGACACAGGGCATAGAGCATAGACCATGACATAGCTGGAACATTTTAACATGATTTGATTTTATGAAACACAATACAATAGGGATCAGGCAGTGCTTTGTTTTAAAACATTCACTTCTGGAATTCAGTTATTTATGCAAAAGCTTGCTGATCAGTAGGGCTCTGTCCCCTGATGCCAAGTTGTTAAGCACTTTCTACAGCTTATTGTGAATAATGCAGAGGGTCAGTGGGACCCTTTAACCCAACTCCAGAGACAAGCCTTCTGAAACATATGGTCTCCTGCAGTCAAGCATTGCAACAACTTTCCTATCTGGTAAAATGCCAGTGAACTTTCTGAGTATTGATAGCTAGTTTTTGCACTCGTAAAACTGAGGGAAAAGAAAATATTCTTTACTCAGAGTCCACAAAATTAATACACATATGGTCATATCAGTGTATGCGTTGTGGATATTTAACGATTAAATGTGATTCAGAATTAAAGGATGGCAGTAGTTCAGTTCAGTTCAGTTGCTCAGTCGTGTCCGACTCTCCGCGACCCCATGAATCACAGCACGCCAGGCCTCCCTATCCATCACCAACTCCCGGAGTTCACTCAAACTCATGTCCACAGAGTCGGTGATGCCATCCAGCCATCTCATTCTCGGTCGTCCCCTTCTCCTCCCGCCCCCAACCTTTCCCAGCATCAGAGTCTTTTCCAGTGAGTCAACTCGTCACATGAGATGGCCAAAGTATTGCAGTTTCAGCTTTAGCATCAGGATGGCAGTAACCAGAGCTCAATTCTTAGACCATAGTCATCTCTCTGATGATGTCATCTAGTATCTATTATCAAATACCAGCTGCAGGTTGAAGTGAAGTGAAGTGAAGTCGCTCAGTCGTGTCCGACTCTTTGCGACCCTCCCAAATGTTTCACCCAGCTCAGAACTTGCTGCTCAACTCTGAACGTGGATGCACAATTCAGTAACTCACTCCTAGTCAATTCAAATTGAACATGTTCAAAACTGAATTAACTAATCCCCAAATCTGATTCATCTGCAATCCTTCCTATCCCAGTGAGTAGCAACTCCACACTTACAGTTGCCCATCCTAAATACTTAGTCTTCCTCTTTCTCACCCCTTATTATTGCTCAGAATTTATTGCTTAGAAAATTATGCCAGGTCACCATGCCCAATCTGTATCCAGAATCTGGCCACTTCTCAACACCTCCATTGTCCCCACATCATATCTGGTCTGGATTGTTGAAATATTCTTTTCATCTGGTCTTCTTACTTTGGCCCTTATCTTACCTACATTCACTTTGTAAGTGTCCTTATAAGGGTCCTCTTAAAATGGAAGTCAGATCCCATCACACTGCTGCTGAAAATCCTCCAAATGGCTAGTCACACACTTGGAGTGAAATGTAGCCCTGCTGTGTTCTGAGTCCGTACACAGTTATATCCCTCTCCCCACTTCATCCCTTTTTGGCCTTCTCATCCACAATTCTTGCCATCTCTCATTATACTGAAACCATCCTAGACTCCATGCCTTTGCCTCTAGGCATGTGCCCCCTACAGAGTCACATGACTACCTCTCACGTCTTTAAGTCCTTTTTTCTCAAATGGCACTCAGAGATATTTTCCCTGAACTTCCTGAATTAAATCCCCTGTGTCCCCCTCTTTCTTTGATACTTCTTGCCGAGAGAAATATCAATAACCTCAGATATGCAGATGATACCACCCTTATGGCAGAAAGTGAAGAGGAACTCAAAAGCCTCTTGATGAAAGTGAAAGAGGAGAGTGAAAAGGTTGGCTTGAAGCTCAACATTCAGAAAACAAAGATCATGGCATCTGGTCCCATCACTTCATGGGAAATAGATGGAAAAATAGTGGAAACAGTGTCAGACTTTATTTTTTGGGCTCCAAAATCACTGCAGATTCTGATTGCAGCCATGAAATTAAAAGACGCTTACTGCTTGGAAGGAAAGTTATTACCAACCTAGATAGTATATTAAAAAGCAGAGACATTACTTTGCCAACAAAGGTCCGTCTAGTCAAGGCTATGGTTTTTCCAGTGGTCATGTATGGATGTAAGTGTTGGACTGTGAAGAGAGCTGATCACCGAAGAATTGATGCTTTTGAACTGTGGTTTTAGAGAAGACTCTTGAGAGTCCCTTGGACTGCAAGGAGATCCACCCAGTCCATTCTAAAGGAGATGAATCCTGGGCGTTCATTGGAAGGACTGATGCTAAAGCTGAAACTCCAATACTTTGGCCACCTTATGCAACGAGTTGACTCATTTGAAAGACCCTGATGCTGGGAAAGGTTGGGGACAGGAGGAGAAGGGGACGACAGAGGATGAGATGGTTGGATGGCATCACCGACTCAATGGACATGGGTTTGGGTGGATTCCAGGAGTTGGTGATGGACAGGGAGGCCTGGCGTGCTGTGATTCATGGGGTTGCAAAGAGTCGGACATGACTGAGTGACTGAACTGAACTGAACTATGACAAATCATAAAGTTTTCAATATTATTAGTTGAGAATGGCTTGACAAAGATAAGTTTACTGGTTCACTGTGAATATCTTACTTATTAAAAAGCAAAATAATAATGACTGTGGCATTACAATTTCTATGTTTAAGGATATATTACCTATAATGAATGGAAAATAGAAGAGATTTAATTTTATGAGTTCCTTATTTCTTCCAAAACCAAAGATATTCATATGTATGTGTAGTTTCTAGATTATGATGGAAGCATTTGATTATAATTATTTTTAAATAACGTCTATATATTTTGGGTAATGTTTTGAAAAAAATTCCTTTCCAGTAGGCAATAAAATAACATTTCGGCTTGATCTGATACTTCCTGTGAAAGAAAAATACATTGAATTTAAACCTGTTGATTCTACCCATGAAGTTTTTTTTAAGTACTAGATTGGTGACTTGAAATTTTAACCATTGTCTCATGAACTTGATGTGAATTTGGTTATGCATTTGTATACATTGTTCATGCTGTGTTTTGGGTGGTAAGTGTTGCCTCCTGAGAAAGTTCAGTTTCATTAAGGTCTATATTAGTATAGTCAGTGCTTTTATATTTCATTAAACCCATGTTTCACTGGTCCTTAAATAGTGATAGTTGGATAAAAAAGTTGAGGAAGAGAATCAGTCATAAGTGATCGAGTGTGTGATGATTAGAAAGGAAGTTATTTTAATCTTTTCTGTATGTTTTATTTTTAACGATGTAAAATAACATAACAGACATTGCTGTTAAAACCTATGTGTGTGTGTGTGTGTGTGTAATATATTTTAAAGATTTGTTTCCTCTACTTCATTCCCTATCTTAAATAACGTTTTCTGAACTATTCATTAGGTTCTTTTATTTTAGCCTGTATTTGATACATAGACATTTATATTGGTAAAAAAAAATCAGTATTTGTCCTGTGGAAAAAATGTGTGCTTATATATCTGTCATAAAACCATTAGATTCCACAAAAACCCAAGGCAAACTCATTCAGCCATCAGGTGTAATTGTGCTTTACCTCAAAGGGTTTTCTTTCCCTAGAGGACAGTCAGGAATGCTGGTGGCATCAAATGCACAGGTCAGCCTAAAACTAAACAAGGAACTTTTTAGCTCTGTCCACCAGGCCCACTCTTTTCTCCCCCAAGTAACTGCTGAGTCATAAGTCTTCCTCTGGAAAACTGAGTTTCAATTTCTTGTCTTCACACTAAAATATGGTCAATATATTGACAATGAGTGTTATGTATTGTTCACTGGCAAGTGATATCTCTAAAGGTGGTCTGTTACATCCGAAAAGCAAAGGGCTCTGAGTCCTGTAGGATGCCAAAACCTCCAGTAAGTTTAGTCAGTATTTCAGACAATATAGTTGGAAAAAACATCAGTCAAGACACATTGCCATTGTATACATTAAATATTTTGTGGATCCCATTTTGGTTAACTTTTCTGGCATTTCTAAATGTTTTTGTTGTATATGCTGCTGACAGGGAGCAAATTTCATTATTTTGAATTTTGGCAGCCTTTCCTTCTTTAGCCTTAACTTCCTTGTTGAGGTGCTAATGAGCTGTGAAAAGGCCAAATGGAAGAGGAATAAGAGCTCCAGATAATCCATACTCTGATAAACTACTCCCTCGATAATTGGCAGTTTATGGTTCTTCTGGGACAGTGGCAGAAATAAGCAATGGTGGCCAAGTATATGGAGCAGTGCATGTTAATAACGTTGTAAAGAGGTTTACAAGGCAATCAGAATTGTTTTAAACAAATGTCATGTGTGTACCTTCAGGCCTAGGCACAATTTGATTATCCAAAAAGCTTTATAGGTCAGATTGAGCTGCATCCCAGGATTTCTAAATCAGAAGGATCTAAACACATTTGTGAGTGTCTCCCTTCTAGCTTCAGTGAATTTCCTCTTCCTGATTTATAGTTTCCCCAGAACAAAGACATACTTGACCTTCCTTTCCTGCTCGTTTGCATGTTTTTAATTCATCTTCACATTAAAGTTTTTAATTGCTGCTATATTTTAATACTCAGGTTTTAATTTGTTGTTTTAATTTGTGTTGTGGCCATAATTCTATTTCCTTCCTAGTGTAATATGAAATAAGGCCAATATATTAAAAAATACCTTTCAATAGAATAAGTAGTGATTTTGTAGAAAATTTCCAGGGGTTATACAAATCAAGAAGATGATAGCTGACACTACTCAAGAGTATTTTTAAAAAATGAAAAAAAAATTTAATAGTTTTGATTATCTTGGTATGTGAACAAAGAAAGCATTTTTATCCGTTTCTTTCCCTTCCTATTTCCAAAAGTAGAGCAAACAATTTGAAATATGCCAATAGGCATTTTTTAGATTTTGATGTATGTTCCAAGTATGATTATATATCAACAAAAAAAATCCCAGTGATATTGTCGTCACATATTTTATAGTATCCATAATTTTATGTGGTAATTAAAAAATTTGAGTGTATCAGTAAATTTTAGGGCATTTCACTAAACAAGCTCATTGTAAATATTTAAAAATTTTTACATGAACAAGTTATCTGTTGAGAATACAGAAATTATAACCGAAGCCAATTATATTTTAAATATATGAAATTATTCATAGAAGGGTCTAAGGGAGAGACAGACTGGATGAATCAAAGAATTCTATCAGTGGTTCCTGGGGTATATGAAAGACATGTCATCATTGCATTCACATAAAGTATGGCACAGTATTACAGTTTGATTTTTAAATGCAATTTTACCAATCTAGCTATCTCTGGGAAATATTTCTTCCTTTTAGGTTATTAAAAATATGAGAGGTAACTTAGTTAAAATTACAGGCTTCTATGAAACAGATAATGAGATGTTACCCATCTCTGCTCTTTATTAATGGTGACCTTGGGCAAGTTTCTAACCCTTATATATCAAGTATCCTTCCTGTAAAATGTAGACAATCAGTCAGTTCAGTCACTCAGTCATGTCTGACTCTTTGTGACCCCATGGACTGTAGCACACCAGGCTTCCCTGTCCATCACCAACTCGCAGAGCTTGCTCAAACTCATTTCCATCAAGTTGGTGATGCCAGCCAACAATCTCATCCTTTGTCATCCCCTTCACCTCCTGCCTTCAGTCTTTCCCAGCATCAGGGTCTTTTCTAGTGAGTCAGTTCTTTGTATCAGGTAGCCAAATGTTGGGGTTTTAGGTTCAACATCACTCCTTCCAGTGAATATTCAGGACAGATTTCCTTTAGGATGGACTGGTTGGATCTCCTTGCAGTCCAAGGGACTCTCAAGATTCTTCTCTAATACCACAATTCAAAAGCATCAATTCTTTGGCTCTCAGCTTTCTATTTTTTAAAAAAAAATTTATTTATTTTAATTGCAGGCTAATTACTTTACAATATTGTATTGGTTTTGCCATACATAGTCCAACTCTTCCATCCATACATGACTACTGGAAAAACCATAGCTTTGACTAGACAGACCTTTGTTGGCAAAGTAATGCCTCTGGCTTGTAATATGCTCTCTAGATTGGTCATACCTTTTCTTCCAAGGAGCAAGTGTCTTTTAATTTCATGGCTGCAGTCACCATCTGCAGTGATTTTGGAGGCCCCCCACAAAGTCTCTCACTGTTTCCACTGTTTCCCCATCTATTTGCCATTAAGTGATGGATGGGACTGTATACCACGGTCTTCATTTTTTGAATGTTGAGTTTTAAGCCAGACTTTTTTCACTCTCCTCTTTTACTTTCATCAAGAGAATCGCCAGTCCAAGTTTGATGCATGATATAAGATGCCCGGGGCTGGTGTACTGGGATGAACCAGAGGGATGGGATGGGGAGGGAGGTGGGAGGGGGGTTCAAGATGGGGAACATATGTACCCCCGGGGCAGATTCATATCAATGTATGGCAAAACCAATACAATAATGTAAAGTAATTAGCCTCCAATTAAAATAAATAAATTTTAAAAAAGGGACTCTTTAGTTCTTTTTCACTTCTGCCATAAAGGTGGTGTCATCTGCATATCTGAGGTTATTGATATTTCTCCCGGCAGTCTTGATTCCAACTTGTGTTTCATGCAGTCTAGTATTTCTCATGAAATATACGTTAAATAAACAGGGTGACAATATACAGCCTTGATGTATTCCTTTCCCAATTTGGAACCAGTCTGTTGTTCCATGTCCGGTTCTAAATGCTTCTTCCTGACCTGCATACAGATTTCTCAGGAGGCAGGTCAGGTGGTCTGGTATTCCCATCTCTTGAAGAATTTTCCACAGTGTGTTGTAATCCACACTGTCAAAGGCTTTGGCATGGTCAATAAAGCAGAAGAAGGTATTTTTCTGAAACTCTCTTGCTTTTTCTATTTGTAGACAGCAAGCATTCCTTATGCTGTAAGTTTAAATTAGGTAGTGTTATGGTGTGCTTGCACCACACCTTACAAATAGTAAATACTCAATGTATTATACTTGTGTTCTGTTTATCAATTCTATAATAGTTTAGAGGGTGAAAAAAGCATTATAGATTAGAGCATAGTGTAGAATGGGGAGCACCTAACCACAAGATAAAAAAGATGATACACTGGGGTGTCAGAAGAACATATTACTATGTCTCTTCATATGCATACTTTGTTTGCAATTAAGAAATTAGTAAATTTTACTAATATGCAGGTTCTCAGATGATGTCATGTAACATATGGTACTTCATGTCCCCAGTCAGAAATCTTTAATCAGATGGAATGCCTCATTTATTGGCATCACTGGTGTTCGGTATCTGTTGCATTGCCTATGAATGGTTAGATGTGTTTACCAGTTGTATTATCTTAAGTAGTAAAATTGTTGTTGTTCATTCTCTAAGTCATGTCCAACTCTTTGCAACACCATGGACTGCAGCATGGCAGGATCCTCTATCCTCCGCTATCTCCCGGGTTTGCTCAAACTCATGTCCATTGAATCAGTGATGCTATCTAACCATCTCATCCTCTTTTGTCCCCTTCTCCTCCTGCTCTCAATCTTTCCCAGCATCAGGGGCTTTTCCAGTGAGTCAGCTCTTCGCATCAGGTGGCCAAAGTATTGGAGCTTCGGCTTCAGCATCAGTCCTTGCAATGAATATTCAAGGTCAGAGGTGCCCAGTAATAAAATACTTATTTTTCAATAAAAATGGGAGTGGCCCAGAAAATATTTCTTATTGCACAGAAGTGTTCTACATATTTTTTTTCAAAGAAAAAAAAGTGTTCCAAATATGCTGAAGGTTTCTGTGTCAGCAAATGGCTATGCATACTATGCTGTTTCTCAGAGATTTCCAAAAGCAGGAAAAAACACTTGATCTCTCCTTTCAAGGCAGATTTCTGTATTAACCGATGATTAAGAAAGGAACTACATTATATAGGAAATTTTGCTATGGAGAGTGCATTTCAAAAAAGAATATTTGACAATATTCTCGTGATCATGTGTCAATTATGAAATCTTTAGCATCTACACACAGAAACTTGAAAGTAAAAAAAATTTGGTTATTTAAAATATAAATGGAATGTTTTTCTGAGGTTTTGAATCCCTATTATAAGCATGATTTCATTTGATATTGCAAGAAGTCCTGATTTAGATATAAGATTCAATTGTTTTAGCTAAAAATTTTGTAATATCTACTAGATTGGGTGCAAAATGAATAGGGGAGCTAAGTCAAATCAGTCCTCAAAATTGCTATGGAACAAAGTGATTTAAAAAGTGGAATATAAAACCCCAAGTGTTATTTTAATAAAGATGAACAATTTACAGAATTGAAGAGCATTATTGTAAGGTTTAGGAAAAGTCATGCAAGAGATGAGATTTGAGCTGGAACTTAAAGAAGAATATGATTTAAGTATTGTGGGAAAGAGGTTTTATTTATTTATTTTACTTTTCTATGTTGGTTACAGAGAAATTAACAAGTAGGAAGGTGAGACGTGAAAATTGATGATTTATAGGTTTCCAAGTTGTGAAAGGGAGAATGGAGGAAAACATCTGGGACCATTAGATGATAGGGTATGAATTTGGGACTGTATTCTAAGAGTAAAATTACCCATGTTTATTGCAAGTAAGAGTAAGACACTCAGTAGGAACATCACAACTATTCTCGAGTTGGGTTGAAACAAGCCGAAGATAGACGAGAAGGGATCAATTTGGGGAGCATGTCATTAATGTCATCCTTGTGTTGTTTTAGCAGAGTTTCTCACAGTGTTGGTCATGACATTCGGGGCCTGATGATGTTTTTGTGGCAGGGAGGTGGGTGGTGGTAGTATTTCCTTATGCTGTTGCTGAGCTGTGCAGTGTTGAATGTATAGCAATGGCCTCTACCCACTAGATGGCCTCAAAGTCAGCAGTACTCTCCACCCCCAGCAGTGATGATCCAAACTGCCTCCAGATACTGTCAGATATCCCAGGAGGGCAGAATAGCTCCTGGTTGGTGTTATTAGGAATAAAAAAGAAGTGAACGTGAAATAAATTGTGAAAGCTGTTGTTTGCCAGACAGCTTTCAACCAAACTGTTGAAGATAAAAGAACAATTCATTTCAATAATTATAGAATTTTTTTAGACTATTTTTTGCTATTGCTAAGTCACTTCAGTCGTGTCCGACTCTGTGCGACCCCATAGACGGCAGCCCACCAGGCACCCCCGTCCCTGGGATTCTCCAGGCAAGAACACTGGAGTGGGTTGCCATTTCCTTATCCAATGTGTGAAAGTGAAAAGTGAAAGTGAAGTCGCTCAGTCATGTCCGACTCTTAGCGACCCCATGGACTGCAGCCCACCAGGCTCCTCCGTCCATGGGATTTTCTAGGCAAGAGTACTGGAGCGGCTTGCCATTGCCTTCTCCGTTTTTAGACTAAGGCACACATATGTCTTTTTTTTTTTTTAATTATTTGGCTGCTTTGGGTCTTAGTTATGTCATGCTCGATCTTTCACTGTGGTGCATGGCCTTCTCGAGTTATGGCACACGGACTCTAGAACACATGGGCTTGTCAGTTGCAGTGTGCAGGCTTAGTTGCTCCAAGGCATGTGGGATCTTAGTTCCGCAACCAGAGATTGAACCTGTGGCCCCTGCATTGAAAGGCAGATTCTTAACCGCTGGACCGCCAGGAAAGTCCCCACATACGTCTTTCTGACATACATTTTCTATGTCACACTTACTTGGGGATCTGTTTGGCATTCCTCCTTATGTTTTCCACGGCCTCATTTCATAATATATACCCTTAAATCCTCTTACAGTATCTTCCCTAAATCTGACTTTTGAGTCTTTCATTCCAAGATGTGAAAAGAAATGTTAGCACATCAAGAGACTGAAAACTTGTCAAAAGGTTTCATACCTTTTATTTCTCTCAAATACAGTGAGCCTTTGTATACTCTTCTTAGTTCTCTAAACCTTCAGATTAAGAGCTTTAATGGTCAGTGAGACCCTGCAGTGAAAACCTTGAAGCAGGCACATTATTGTTAGGAGCCAGTGATAAAATGGAAGAAGTGCCCGCTGCCCTCAGCTGACTAACCTACCTACAGGAGCAGGATAGAGGACTGCTTCGGGCCTTTATTACTTGGCTTGAGGCGGAGGGCAGGATTTGTGGCTGATAATGAAATTTATCCAGAGTCTTCCCAGGGCTTAATATCATTTGCATTTTCCTTATAAATGTCAAGCTCTCAAGGCCTTAAACAAAGGATCTCTTTCTTTCCTTGACGAGAACAGGGAGATAAACAGTACGCTAAGGCAGTGGGTACTTTCAATAGAAGTGAGGTATGCTGTTTCTTCTCTCTGCTCTGATGTGGAAAGATGCAATATCTTTGGTCTAACTGGCTTATGAAAAATGCCCTAATATTAATATAAAGTAAGATGGAAAGTTATTATCTGGTAGGCACTAGTAGATTCACTGTTTTATTCAACAAAGATTTAGTATGTTCTGCTATTTGTCAGACACTGTAGTGAACAAAACAAACAAAACTCTATACCCATGGAGGTTACATTTAATGCACCATGAGGGTTTTTCTGAAAGATATACCACACCAACCTTCTAGGAACAAGGACAGGAGATGAAAAGCATACAAATTAAAAAAAGAGAAAACCCAAGGAATTTAAATGATATATATGCAAGGAGATGGCATAATTCAAGTAGCTGGTGTACCTAAAAGAAGCAGAAATAACCAGCGTGTTTGAGGAAGTTACCTGTTTGGCCAAAGTATGTTGAATTAGGTTACTATTTTTTACAACCTAGAATCTAAGTAAAAGCAAACTCCACTTTGTTGATATTACTTTTTACTTCTTTATTCATTCATAAGAACAATGAGGCAATGGCAGTGACTTTAAAGGTTGGATGGGAAGGGTGATGCTGAATGTTGCTAAAAACTCTGTATATTATCTGTATGCCTTACGCGCACCAAGTTAATATAATCATTTCCATTTTCAGGTGTGTACCTGGAGTCTGAAATGAAATAATTTTGCCAAGCACACACTGCTTATAAATTCTAGAGACTCAGGAATTTGAAAGGTTTAGCTGACTCTAAAGTGAGACCCAATTGAAGTTCCCTGAAGGCAGGCACTGGTTCTGTGCACAGTGATGCCTTTGAGACTCTGCTGCACACAGGAGTCGGGGTGGGGCCTGGGAGGTCAGTGAGATTTTAGAGGAGGCTGGCTTGGACCTTCAGTGGTGTGGCAGAGCCACCCAGTAGGGTCAGTTTGAGGGGGAGAGGTTGGTGGGAGAAGAGAAAATTAACTTGGAAATTCTTGAGTCTGTGAACATAAGAGATTTCATATAAGAAGCAAATTATCAAGCAAAGGCAACTGCATGTTAAGGGCCTAAGTCAGTCTGACACCTGTTTTTTGTTCTTCAAAGTTTGATGGGAACACCTCCAGACTCATTCAGTTTTGTATTGTCTACATCTGCTTTTATGCTGCAGTCTGCAGTGACAGAGCTGAGGAGGTGCAGCGGGCTGCAATACTGGAGGTATTCACTAACTGGCCCTTGACAGCAAAAGTTTAAGGTTTAAGCATCCTTGGATTATATAATTGAGTAAGATTCTCCACTGAAATATGAAAAAGAGGAGGCTAGGATGAGTACAGATGTAGTCAGGTTTGTGTATTTGGGTGGAATCTAATCTGATAACTTGTTGAACAAATGAATAAATAGCTAGGAATACTCTGATAATTAAAGCAAGAAGTTTTCAATGGCTCCGTGGAAACATAATGGTTAATTTCCTTCATAGCTCACTATTGAGCATTCACTGTATGTTATAGTAAACTCTATTGACAGTAGTCTTTTGGGGGAGGTGTTATTTATAACTGAAACTTTATATAAATTTTATATAATTTATTTATATAAATACATACAAGCTTGGAAAATAATGAGCCAGTTTTCAAAAATTTTGGCAAGTAAAAAATAATTTGCCTAAGGCAATATGCTTATGAATTCTTTTCAACTCAGTATCATTCAGTGAGTCATATTTGTTTTAGATATTTATAAAAGACTGATTAAAATAAGTAAGACTTGGTATATTTGCATTAGGCCTACTTTAGGTAAGATCGAGTTGAGGAAAATAACATTAGGAATTGATTTGGTCTTCTTAGACATTTTGTAACTGTCTTATTTTAAAATTACTTTTAGAAAATCCCTGATTGTTTGAATTCCAAGCTTATATGAATTCCAACCAAATATTGACTTTTAAAATTATTGAAACATACCAAAAAATATCACAGAGTTCATCTTCCTTCTTTGGAATCCGTGGATCTTATAATATTCCTCCAGCCCTTCAGAATGACAAGAAGGAATGTAGGGATTTTATTTGTCCTCAAGCATCTTTTAGTGTGAGCTCAAGTTTTCCTCATCTGGAAAATGGGCCCCTCTTTGGATGGTTGTTAGAGTTATATGATTTATTTATTTTTTTTCAATTTAAATAATTTTTATTTAATAAATGGTACAAAGCACAATGCCCAAAACATTCACAGTTAAAATTTCACCAAATGAAAAAAATACTATAGAATACACAGTTGCAAAAAGCTACATTAAGTTATTTTACAACTGCCTCAAGCTGCAAAAAGAAAAAAACCTAATACCATACCTAAGTTATCCCTCTCTCAAAATAATGCCATTTATATTATAAAGAACGAGCTCCCCATCAAAAGACGTGAACTGCTTTTGTTAATTCATATATATATATATATATATATATATGACTGTATCACTTTGCTATACACCTGAAACAAACACGACACTGTAAATAAAATATAGTACAATATAAAATAAAAATAAGTAACAGATCTTTGGGGCTTTACACTGAGTTAGAGTTCCTATCAGAGGGATAACGGCACCACAGCCGTACTGAATCCTCATGAAGGAGGCACATAAATGACTGGATTACAAGAGTTACAGGAATGAGAGCTGCTCATTTCCTAGAAACTACAGCTCACAGAAAACCAACAAAGGCACGAGATACAGATCATTCACTTATGAATGTGTAAAACTCAAGAAAGTCCACATCAATCCTACAACATGTCGAAAGTGCCTCAGAATTCACACAATACCAACTTTCTCATGGTTCTGGTTAAATTACATATACCAATTTATAACAAATGGCAAAATCTGTAACTCTGTCAAAGTTTTAAAAGATTACTTAAGAATAGCTTCTTGTATTTCTATGCCACCTTTATAGTTCTGGTTTCTCATTTCTTAATTAGTAAATTCAGTGTGCAGGTTCTATCCCAGGCTAATTTATACACTTCCGGAAGGAACGGCCTCTTAAATCCACAGAGTGTTGAGGTGGGGAGCCCCCAACCACGTCAAATTCGTTTCATGAGTTATATGATTTAATGTGTGCAAAAAAATAACTACACTGGAAATCCTTCATGAACTACCAAGTTAATTTTGGAGAAAGTTGTTTCACATAGTGTTTATTGATATTTATCCAAAAATTGATTGTAAACTTTATTTTTTTAATGATATCTTCTTTATTATTTTTTGTTTATTGGGTATTTTATTGGATATTTTGTTTCTGTTTAAATCCTTTGTTATTTATTTCTAAACTTCCTTCTGCTGCTGCTGCTGCTGCTGCTTTAGGCTTTAAGAAACTTTGCCATAGAAAAGGAATTAATGAACACATAAATAATTTAAAGAAATATTGGGAAGAAGCACATACATTTTTTTAATGTCTTTTATCAGGTTGAGGAAGTTCTTTACTATTCCGAGACTGTTGTGTGTTTTTGTCATGAAAGGGTGTTAGAAATTGTTGAAGGTGTTTTCTACATCATCTGTTTTTCCCCCCTTTATTCTATCATTACGATGTATTACATTTTTTTTAAATGGAGTAGAGTTGATTTGCAATGTGTTAGTTTCAACATGTACAACAAAGTGAGTCAGTTAGACACGCATATATATTTGCTAAGATTCGTTTCCCTTACATGTTATTACAAAATGTTGAGTACAGTTCCCCGTGCTGTACAGTTGGTGCTTGTTGGTTATCTGATTTATATATAGCAGTGTATATGTTAATCTCAGATTTAAAATCATGGGTATATACTACCATGATGCTCCTGGTATTTTAAACATGATAGTTGGTTTGTTGTTGTTCAGTCACTTAGCAGTATCCTACTATTTGCGACCCCATGGACTAGAGCCTGCCAGGCTTCCCTGTCCTTCCCCATCTCCCAGAGCTCAAACTCATTTACATTGAGTCAGTGATGTCATCCAACCATCTTGTCCTCTGTCGTCCCCTTCTCCTCTTGCCTTCAGTCTTTCCCAGCATCATAGTCTTTTCCAACGAGTCGGCTGTTTGCATCAGGTGGCCAAAGTATTGGAGTTTCAGCTTCAGCATCAGTCCTTCCAATGAATATTCAGGACTTATTCCTTTAGGATGGACTGGTTGAATCTCCTTGCAGTCCAAGGGATTCTCAAGAGTCTTTTCCAACACCACAGTTTGAAAGCATCAATTCTTCTGTGGTCAGCCTTCTTTATGGTCCATCTCTCACATCCATACATGACTACTAAAAACACCATAGCTTTAACTAGACAGACCTTTGTCAGCAAAGTAATGTCTCTGCTTTTTAATACTCTGTCTATTGTTACAGCTTTTCTTCCAAGGAGCAAGCGTCTTTTAATTTCATGGCTGCAGTCACAATCTGCAGTGATTTTGGAACCCCCCCAAAAAAATCTCTCACTGTGTCCCTTGTCTCCCCATCAATTTGCCATGAAGTGATGGGACCTGATGGCATGATCTTAGTTTTTTGAATGTTGAATTGTAAGCCAACTTGTTCACTCTCCTCTTTCACCTTCATCAAGAGGCTCTTTAGTTCCTCTTCACTTTCTTCCATAAGGGTGGTGTCATCTACATGTCTGAGACTGTTGATATTTCTTCTGTCAATCTTGATTCCAGCTTGTGCTTCATCCAACCTGGCATTTCATATGATGTATTCTGTGTTTAAGTTAAATAAACAGGGTGACAATTTACAGCCTTGATATACTTGTTTCCCTATATTGAACCAGTCCATTGTTCCATATCCAATTCTAACTGTTGCTTCTTGACCTGCATACAGATTTCACAGGAGGCAGGTAAGGTAGTGACGTATTCCCATCTCTTTAAGGATTTTCCAGATTGTTGTGATCCACACAGTCAAAGGCATTAGTGTGGTCAATGAAGCAGAAGTAGTTGTTCTGGAACTCTCTTGCTTTTTCTATGATCCAACAGATGTTGGCAATTTTATCTCTGGTTCCTCTGCCTTTTCTAAATCCAGCTTGAACATCTGGAAGTTCTCGGTTCACATACTATTGAAGCCTAACTTGGAAAATTTTTAGCATTACTTTGCTTGCACGTGAAACGAGTTGGTTAAAACATATTTTATATGAGACCATAAATTAGAAGAACAAACACGTTTTAATGATAAATGATTGATAAATAAAAATCAACTACCCAAAGCAATTTAATTCAGTGAATATTTATTAGTTATTTTTGTGCTGTCTCTTCCATTACATGTGAAGGCAGAGTCTCTGTTTTCGTAGAACATAAGGGCTTCTGTAGTATCTAAAGGCATATACTGTATTCTATACTTGAAGGTTGCTAAGAGAGTAGATCTTAAATGTCTTCACCACAAAAAGAGATATGGTAATTATGTTACATGATGGAGGAATTAGCTAAAGCTATATGCAGATCAGGAAGCAACAGTTAGAACTGGACATGGGACAACAGAGTGGTTCAAAATAGGAAAAGGAGTAAGTACGTCAAGGTTGTATATTGTATATTGTCACCCTGCTTATTTATTCATGAGGAACGCTGGGCTGGAAGAAGCACAAGCTGGAATCAAGATTGCCAGGAGAAATATCAATAACCTCAGATATGCAGATGACACCACCCTTATGGCAGAAAGTGAAGAGGAACTAAAAAACCTCTTGATGAAAGTGAAAGAGGAGAGTGAAAAGGTTGGCTTGAAGCTCAACATTCAGAAAACGAAGATCACGGCATCTGGTCCCATCACTTCCTGGGAAATAGATGGGGAAACAGTGTCAGACTTTATTTTTGGGGGCTCCAAAATCACTGCAGGCGCTGATTGCAGCCATGAAATTAAAAGACACTTACTCCTTGGAAGGAAAGTTCTGACCAACCTAGATAGCATAAGCAGAGCCATTACTTTGCCAACCAAGGTCCATCTAGTCAAGGCTATGGTTTTTCCCGTGGTCACGTATGGATGTGAGAGTTGGACTGTGAAGAAAGCTGATCGCCGAAGAATTGATGCTTTTGAACTGTGGTGCTGGAGAAGACTCTTGAGAGTCCCTTGGACTGCAAGGAGATCCAACCAGTCCATTCTAAAGGAGATCAGTCCTGAGTGTTCATTGGAAGGACTGATTATAAAGCTGAAACTCCAATACTTTGGCCACCTCATGCGAAGAGTTGACTCACTGGAAAAGACTCTGATGCTGGGAGGGATTGCAGGCAGGAGGAGATGGGGACGACAGAGAATGAGATGGCTGGATGGCATCACCGACTTGATGGACATGCGTTTGAGTGAACTCCGGGAGTTGGTGATGGACAGGGAGGCCTGGTGTGCTGTGATTCATGGGGTTGCAAAGAGTCGGACACGACTGAGCAAGTAAACTGAACTGAACTGATAGTGCAATATAGGCTTCCCTGGTGGCACAGTAGTAAAGAATCCTCCTGCCAATGCAGGAGACATGGGTTCGATTCCTGGGTTAGCAAGATCCACTGGAGAAGGAAATGGCAACCCACTCCAGTATTCTTGCCTGGGAAATCCCTTGAACAGAGGAGCCTAGTGGGCTACTGTCCATGGGGTCACAAAGAGTAGGACATGACTGAGCATGCACACACATAGTACAGTATGGAAGTGCATCAACTCAACACACTGTACATCTTAAACTTACAGAATATTTGGTATCAATTATATCTCCATTAATTGGAAAAATGAAAGGTGTATGGATTGAAAAATGATGAAGGAAAATGAACTATGGCCTTCACTGAGAATGTGTTTTTGAGAAGATGTATTATCAGACAGACATAGGATTTTACTATAGAAAATTTATTTTAGAATCATGTATTAGCTCTTATAAATATCTATGTTTTTATGGTAAACTCTCATCCCTTAGAAACTTAGGGCATGGTAGTGTATTAGAGGGGCTGTGGATTTTTATGGAGGTAACCAAGACACAATTTAGTGATAGATTATCTAAGAAATAAGTTTATTTCTCTTTCAGAACTGTTCATCTTAACTGGCTAGATGTGGGTGATCCAGGCTTCAGAGGAGAACCCTGATCATCCAGGGACCGAGGTCCTTTTGTCTTGTTGCTCTTTCATCCCCTAGCAACCACCTGCATCCCCATGATCAAGGATAGCTCAGCCCCATGTCTGCGTCATGGTCTGCAGGAAGTAGAAAAGGACCAAAAGGCGAATATATCTGTTCTCCTCAGGTTTTGACTAAGAAGTCACACACATCCTAGCACTCTGGCCAATATTTGATGACATGCCACACCTAGTTAGAGGAGAGGCTGGGGACCGTGGTTTATACGCTGGGTAGCCAAAGAGTCCCCTCAACTGTCTGTGAGTATAAAAACAAAAGTGGAGAAGAATAGATATTGAAGGACTAGCAGTCTTTTCAGTGGCTAGTTTTTTCTAGGTACCAAGGTGAACGCTTTAGATTCCAGATCCATTTTTAAAATAGGTTTTTGGATGAGATTATTTAAAAGTGTAAATATACACATGTATCTAACACACATGTCTGTACAGTTGATATACTGTTCTTAAACAGAATGTCTAAGCATGACATTGCATTTCTATGGACAGTCTGTAATAGTGAACCACGCCAACTTTGCTGATATTGAAAATCACAGACAAGTAATAGTAACTGTAAAGGGTATAGGGTTCAAGGAGTGGATGTGGCACATGCCTTCTTGTAGGAAATACTGATGTCAGCTTTATTTTTTGCTCAGTTTCCTCCATCTTATAAAAGAGAGTCTGCATCACCACCTGGAATGTGTCACATGGTTGCCTTTCTGCTGTCCCCATCTTCCGTATGATTTTGGTATCTGTGTCTTGAAGGCATCATTTTGAACTTTACATCTGATTTCTGATTCACCGACATAATGGGGTCCAGGTGTTTTCTTAGTAGTTTCAAAACCATTGACTCTGAATTTGTAGAGATGAACACAAGAAAAAAGTAATTTTTTTAAAAGGCAAAGTTGCTCAGCTGAACTGTGCTCTGAATAGAAATAACTTTGGTCAACTTATCAACTCCTTTTAACTTTCTTTAAATGGACCCATCTTGGGAGGGGAGTTTGGGGCAGAATGGATGCATGTGTTTGTATGGCCGAGTCCCTTCTCTGTTCACCTGAAACTGTCACAGCATTGTCTTTTAATTGACTATCAGTCAGTTCAGTTCAGTTCAGTCGCTCAGTCGTGTCCGACTCTCCGCGACCCCATGAATCACAGCACGCCAGGCCTCCCTGTCCATCACCAACTCCCGGAGTTCACTCAAACTCATGTCCACAGAGTCGGTGATGCCATCCAGCCATCTCATTCTCTGTCGTCCCCTTCTCCCGCCCCCAACCTTTCCCAGCTACCCCAATACAAAATAATTTTAAAAATATAAATAAATGGACATATCTTATATACTTGGCATATGATAGCTGCAATAGAGTTACTATAATAATTTGAAATTATAAATCCTTCCAGGTGATGAAGGAGATTTGAGTTAGAATGGTAGTTCAATGAATTTATTTATGAATCTGGAATATTTTACTTATTTTTATTGATATAATTAACATATAGCATCATATTAGTTTCAGATGTACAGCATACATGTGATTTATGTATATATTGCAAAATGATCATCACCCTAAGTCTAGTTAACATCCATCACCACTCTTAGCTATAATTACCTTTTTATTTCAGTTTAAATAAGTTATACTAGGATATCGGCTTCTTAGGTGGCACTAGTGGTAGGGAACCCACCTGCCAATACAGAGGCATAAAAGATGTAGGTTTGATCCCTGGGTTGAGAAGATTCCCCTGGAGGAGGGCATGGCAACCCATTCCAGGTAGTTTTAGTGGGAGGCAGGAGGGGTGAGATCCAGAGGATGTCCAGATATGCTTCAGGGCAGCCTCAAATCAAGCCCTGCACTGGGAAGATCTCCTGGAGAAGGAAATGGCTACCCACTCCAGTCTTCTTGCCTGGAGAATCCCGTGGACAGAGGAGCCTGGTGGGCTACAGTCCATAGGGTTGCAGAGAGTTGGACACAACTGAGCGACTGAGCAGAAAGCACATATTAGGATACTTTGCAAAAGCACTGTTTCATAGATTCTGTTTCTTCATAGTAGAGATTTATCAAATTGTGCTAAGGATGTGTGTTTTAGAGTCTAAAAATCCTAGTTTTAAATACTAGATCAGCCAATTACCTTTGGCACCAATTTTTCTGCTTCTGTTTCCTCATCCTGCTATTTTCTGTCATCCTGACCTGTTGTGGTGAAAAATGATAGAATGCACATTAAGTGCTTAGCAAATTGACTGACACTAAGTGCCCAATAAATAATGGCAGCTGTTGTTATTGCTATTATAGATGTAGTTGTTGTTGTTGTGTTGTTGTTTTAATATTGCCATACAGCAGGCCATAATTTTTCCTAGATCCTCATTAGGGCTTAACTTGGAACTGAATTTCAGGCACGAGCAATATTAAAAATTACCTATTTCTGGAATCATTAGACTGAATGTCATGTACAGTGTTGCGTGATGGATTAATTCCTCATTAATCACTTCTGTAATCATTTTTCATACTTTGAATAATACCCTGGTTTACATGTTGTATCTTGGAGGAAACACAGTGGAAATGTGGCAAGAATATTTCCAGATACTAATCCTGGTTCCTCTGAACTGTTCCTCTATTATTTAGTAAAAGAACCACTTGGTTATCCCTCTGTAATCCTTTAGCTTTCAAATAATCTTTCACTGAAGGATAAAAAGATTATAGAATACACCAAACAATTCACCATTCATGCACTAACTTGAGACTCTATAAAAACGAAGTATGACACGTTTAAAGGAGCCAAGTGATAACATTTTCAAATGTACTTTAAGCATTTATACATTGAAGAACAATAAAACTGTTTTTTATCCAGGTTAAAACTCATAGCACATTTTAAGGTTGAATTTGGGGAAGTTGCCAAAATAGATGAGTTTCAACAGAAATATAAAACCGCTCAGTGATAGATTGTGCCCTCTGGAAGAGTCCCAGCTATTTTTCTAAGAGCTTTGTGGTTTGCTGGATTGCTGGTTTCACTACCTATATGTTGCCATTTGATGACTTATCTCAGTTTGAATTGCCAAAATCATGCTTCTAAAAATACACACAGCTCATTCAACTGTGTTTCCTCATAAAAACCATTTGCCATTTCAATGAACATTGGTCCCCAAATACAGGCATCACAGAGCATTTCTTGGAAACCAGAATATGCTGAGCATTTTATGTGCCTCATCACATATACTGTTTTAAGCAGCCCTACGGAGATATAGTTTTATTTTCTTTGTTTTACAGATGGGGAAACTGAGACATGGAGAAGTTAAGTAACTTGCCCAAGGTCAGATAGATAGCAAACTGGATTGTAAAAATATTTACGTCTGGAGTAGTATCAGGGCTATCACCCTCCATTTTATTATGACAATTTCTGTCACTGGAAATGAGTTTCCAGACATTTGTCCTGGACATCAGAGGACTAATACATATACCCATTTGTCTTTCCTCCTTACTTTACTTTACCCCTCTCTACTCCTTCACCTTTATACATTTGCAACATCTTCAAGGAACATAGTTGACAATATCTAGTAATTCTTCATGCAAAAGGGTAGTAATTAAGCCTCTGGAGCATGTGGATAATGTTGAACAAATTTTAGTGTTCCTAATTTTGAAAACAACTAGAATTGTTTCATCCATTCATTGTTATGCCTCTCATCTGAATCATTATTTGCCCAGTGTACTGTAGAGAAACATAAACTACTGTTATAAAGATGGAAATTAAAATAAGATCAAAGCATAGGGAAAAAAATTAGTTCTAGTTGATGATACTGGCACTTCCATTCATGAAATGATTGGTATTGCTTACACATCACTCTTTTTTCTTTTCAATAAAGAACAAAGATCAAGCTTCCTAAAAAGAAAAATTCTTTACTGTAATATGTATGAATTAGTCACAGGCTAAGGTCAAATACTACCTCATGCGACGAGTTGACTCACTGGAAAAGACTCTGATGCTGGGAGGGATGCTGGGAGGGATTGGAGGAGAAGGGGACGACAGAGAATGAGATGGCTGGATGGTATCACCGACTTGATGGACATGAATTTGAGTGAACTCCGGGAGTTGGTGATAGACAGGGAGGCCTGACGTGCTGTGATTCATGGGATCGCAAAGAGACAGACACGACTGAGCGACTGAACTGAACTGAAGGTCAAATATGTAACAGTATGACAATGAACACATATTTTGAGAAACTAAAACCAAAAGCAACAAGCCTCTCTGTGTGTCCTTGTTTGTGTCAAAATTCTGTTTTAAAGATGAATATAAAGATGTTCTTCCAAGGGTTTTATTGCAAATGTGCACATGTGGAATTCAGCAAATTTCTACTTTCATGGGATTACTTGTACTGAAATTCTGGAATCATTTCCAGTTTTGTTCCATGAACTATAAAATTTTTTTTCATCATGATGCAGAACATGCATATACATTTAACAGACATACATATATATGCATACTTGAAACAGAAAATCACAAAACAGTCTAGTCCTTAAGATAAATTATACAGACTGGTATTTTATTCTTTTTATTTTTAAATAGATTATTCTTGATCATCACCACTGAAATGATTAAAAATCACTGATGGATCACGACTTACAAATTTGAAAAACAGTGGTCTAGACAAAGAAAAAATTATTTACAGCCTAACTGACAATTTTGACCATAATCAAGTATATATGTAGAATTGATTTATGGATATAAATAATGAGTTATTTGTGTAATTTCACACAGCCTATCTGTTTGAATTTAGCTTTAATATGGCTGTCTTTGCAAAGTTTTTGTTTTATGAATATCCTCAGACAAAACTTTTAGATTCAGAATTTATGAGTGCTAGACAGCATGTCCTTGAGTATAAAGATTTGCCTTCTAAAATTTTCTCCAAAAATTCAAGCCTCTGTAAATATCAGTAAATCATGAAGTGTTTACTTTTTTAATCTAAGTTGTGCAATGGTAAAATATAGTGTTGTGTTACTTGAGTAATAGTGTCATTTGCAATTTATCATTTGCAGAAGATTATTTGAACTCAAGATTGTTAGTAATTTTTAGAACTTTTAAATGGGAGCTAGGTTGAGGTTCCGGTTTCAGAAAGGTTTCATTTAATTGATGTTTACTCTTAGATGTTTCCTGGGTAATTTTTTAAAATAGGAATTTTCTGGCCCTTGAAATTTGAACAGTGAGTTAAGAAGGTAACCTTGGAGCAGGCTATGTTTGCAAATGGTTCTTATGCGTAGAAAATCTAATAATAATTAGAGCTATCAGCTACTGTATTGGGTTCTTATGTAGGTTCAGGCATTCTGCCAAATGCTTTATATACTCTCCTTTAATTCTTACAGCAATCTTAGTAAAGTATTATATTATTGTTCTCATTTTACATAGGAGGAAGCTAAGGCTAATGATGCAGCTAAGTAACTACCAGGGTGACAAGACCTCAGCTCCAAGTCAAGATCCAAAAACTGATTGACTCCAGAGTCCCTGGGTTTTATAACCGCTTTCTACTGTTCACAATAAATGTCCTGTCTCTTCTCACCTATAACGCAGGGAAGACACACTATCCAGGATTTGATTGTACTTTCCCCCACCTATACCCAGGGCTACCGATTTGTATAGTGCAGTGAAAAACAAAATTTGGAGCCCCTTGTTCAAAAAAGCAGGAAGGAAAGTGCTGTTCAAATGACCAAAATATAAAACTGTTTCCTTTATTCTGTGGTCTTTCTCTCAAATTGACATCATGTTTTTTATTTGCTATTCAACATCATACTGAGTAAAGAAAATTAAAATTTTAAAGTATTAGCGTGAGTTTTACTGCCCATTGTTATATTGTGCAATTGCAGTTGTAAAAGCAAATATAAGATCATTTAAATTAAGCGGAATCACCAGCATTGCACAATTTGTATTTCAGAGCTTATATATGCATCTCTGTTTCATTCTTAACGTGAAAACATTGTACAACTAACTCAGCTGTGTTTATTTCACTGCTTGATAGGTGCACTTTCTACTTATGTTCTGTGCCTTCATCTTACTGAAAAGTAAGGAAGGAGTTGAGAGGAAAGGAATCTTGCCCTATCTTTCTTTCTCTGTCATCGGTTGTAGCATAAATGGTTGGCTAACACAGGAAAGAAATATGAGTATGAAAGGATACGATTAGATTCGTTGGTTGTTCTTATTTTTTTTTTTTTTTTGTTAGCATTGCTTTCTTTCTACATTGGAAGACAGTTCTGGTCAAACAGAAACCATGATTTCCTGAGGCTGTCAATGCCATCCATCATTCAGTCATACACACTTTCACTCAATGGGAGTCTTCTCAGCTCCCACATATTGTGGGTCCACCAGAATTCTAGGCTCAGAGGACACCAGAAACACTATATGCAAATGGGGAAGAGACAGATAATGTACCTGTCTCCTCTGCTCATATGCATACTTTATCACTCCATTGAACTTAGAAAACCCAAGTTCAAGGATAGAATTATTAAGACTTTTAAGGCGGCAATGTCAAGAAGCAGATAAAACAAGCAAGGGATCATTTGAGCATTGTACAACTGCTCAGGTTTCCCAACCATGAGGCTATTTCTGTCTACACACATTGCGCAGGCTATCTTTTTGTGACTTTTTCCCTCCTACTGATGACTTTTAATTTATTATTTATATTATTTGGGGGTAGAGGAAAAGAATACGTCATGGAGGTTGTTCTAACCCCTAAGAACTTCAGAACTTGCCTTGACCTTGGGGAGGGCCCATGAGACTAGCTCTCTTGCAACACTTATATTCTGTGAGATCCTGAAGTTGGATAATTTTGACTTAACAGGCTGACATATTGCTGCCAGTTCTCTAGAAACAGATACGAATGCATCCTTTGATGAAAATATTACACCAAAGACTGCCTCTATGCTTTTTCATCCTAAAGGATTTAATAGTTCAAGAAATTTACCATATTAAAGTTTCAAAATTGTAGCATTTATCAGAAGAGCACAATTAAGTTGGTGCTGGCAGCTCAGTGGGAGAGAAGGCCCAGAATTGCTGGGGACTGGAAATTCAAGGCAGACATGGCAGAGAAGAACCATCAGAAAGATGCATTTTCTCTAGCAAGATCATGACCTCCCTCCCCCCACAAGTAGCTTCTTGTGGTTCTACACTGCCATTTTTTTCCTTTGCAAAATCCCATTTGTTAGGGCCCAGTGCTTGCTTGCTATCTATAGGGAGTTCAGAAGATTCCTCTCCAAATATTTTTCCAATGTTTTTGCCCTGACTACTTTATTTGCCTGTGTCCCTTACCTCAGCAGGAAACCCTCTTGAGTGTGGTCCTCCTCAGGATTTCTAAAGCCCAACCACCTACCATGCATGTGCTTGACCTAAAGAAAAATTTATGCAGATGCTCCTATTTGTTCTGATTTTTTTAATATTAATAATTGCCTTAAGGTTGAAGCAGCAGACACGTAGGTTATCCCAAGAGCTATCTCCTATCAGTTGGTAGTAATGGTTCCATAGCTCCTGAATCTCTGCAAGCACACAGCCAGGTTTAGAGGTCACTATTCCATTCTGTCATCTATTTCTGCTTCATTGACTATGCCAAAACCTTTGACTGTGTGGATCACAATAAACTGTGGAACATTCTGAAAGAGATGGGAATACCAGACCACCTGACCTGCCTCTTGAGAAACCTGTGTGCAGGTCAGGAAGCAACAGTTAGAACTGGATATGGAACAGACTGGTTCCAAATAGGAAAAGGAGTATGTCAAGGCTGTATATTGTCACCCTGCTTATTTAACTTATATGCAGAGTACATCATGAGGAACGCTGGGCTGGAAGAAGCACAAGCTGGAATCAAGATTGCCAGGAGAAATATCAATAACCTCAGATATGCAGATGACACCACCCTTATGGCAGAAAGTGAAGAGGAACTCAAAAGCCTCTTGATGAAAGTGAAAGAGGAGAGTGAAAAGTTTGGCTTGAAGCTCAACATTCAGAAAACAAAGATCATGGCATCTGGTCCCATCACTTCATGGCAAATAGATGGGGAAACAGTGGAAGCAGTGTAGACTTTATTTTTTTGGGCTCCAAAATCACTGCAGATGCTGATTGCAGCCATGAAATTAAAAGACGCTTACTCCTTGGCAGGAAAGTTATGACCAACCTAGATAGCATCTTAAAAAGCAGAGCCATTACTTTGCCAACCAAGGCTATGGTTTTTCAAGTGGTCATGTATGGATGTGAGAGTTGGACTGTGAAGAAAGCTGATCACCGAAGAATTGATGCTTTTGAACTGTGGTGTTGGAGAAGACTCTTGAGAGTCCCTTGGACTGCAAGGAGACCCAACCAGTCCATTTTAGAGGAGATCAATCCTGGGTGTTCATTAGAAGGACTGATGCTAAAGCTGAAACTCCAGTACTTTGGCCACCTCATGCAAAGAGTTGAC
Source organism: Moschus berezovskii (assembly GCF_049115385.1). Taxonomy (NCBI): domain Eukaryota; kingdom Metazoa; phylum Chordata; class Mammalia; order Artiodactyla; family Moschidae; genus Moschus; species Moschus berezovskii. The sequence continues at coordinate 30,565,682 of NC_142488.1, read as the reverse complement.
TCACTGGAAAAGACTCTGATGCTGGGAAGGATTGGGGGTGGGAGGAGAAGGGGACGACAGAGAATGAGATGGCTGGATGGCATCACCGACTCGATGGACATGAGTTTGAGTGAACTCCGGGAGTTGGTGATGGACAGGGAGGCCTGGCGTGCTGTGATTCATGGGGTCGCAAAGAGTCGGACACGACTGAGTGACTGAACTGAACTGAACTGCTTCCATTCTGTCAAGTACTGTCTGCTCTATAGGTCTCTTGAGGTCTCCATTGCTTGGCTTGAGGTTGCAGAAGGTATGGACATGCACTGTTCTCCATAGGAATCCTTTCTCACCAGATTTCTTCAGTCTCCTTGTTTCCTCTTATATACCTTAGAGCTTGGTAGTAGATGAAGGAGGGTGGCACAGTTTTGTGGTCCCTTCTTAGCAATTCCTTCATAGGTGGCCTGGATCTTTGCTTTAGAATTATGAACACTTTGTAACCAGGATTTTCAGCTTTAGGATCCCAGGAGAAATTACAACTGTTGAGAATCTCAGCTGACATCCTGCTAAATAAATTTGATAGCAAATACTTTATATTTTGCTTTGCCTAAGATATTGACTTATTATTTAAACCATGATCTTCTGGAAATAAAGGGTTAATTCATAGAAGTCATTGTCCCACTAGAAGTTTCAGATGTATGAATGAAGTATTTTTTTTTTAATTATACCTTTCCATCACTTATTTTTTTATTGATAACTTTTCTGGTCTGGAGGTTTTCAAAAATATTTCATGAGGGGCTCTTGGGAAGAGATGTTTCCTTTACTGTCATTGTAAAAATTGCATAAATATAATACCAACAATGTATATGTGAATTAAAAAGTTTGCCTATGGATGAAAATCTGTGGCATTTAGCATTAAGAGATAATGTACCAAATCACTCCTATAGTAATCCAGAGAACTTTAATCAATATTAAATTGAAGTGGATTCCAGCTGCCATTTGAGAATCTGTGTGTTTGTGAGGATGTTAAAATGAAGGCTCGTTATTGTGTATGTGTGCTGTCCATGTCTCTGATAATGCAAGTGGACATTTCTAGCATTTTAAATATTCCATTCGATTTATCATTTAATGTATTGGAACAGCCTTCAAAGATACTAATTATATAACACCCAATTTGTTTTATTGTTCAGCGTTTAGAAGCTCCTGAAGACAAGTCATTTGGCAGTCCATTGATGGAGACTGAAGTAAACCTGGACAGTTACCAGACAGCTTTAGAAGAAGTACTCTCATGGCTCCTTTCAGCTGAGGATACATTGCAAGCACAAGGAGAGATTTCTAGTGATGTAGAAGAAGTGAAAGAACAGTTTCATACTCACGAGGTAAAAGCAAAACATTGATTAATAGGGCAGATGACATAATGATAATTCCCTCTGTTTTCCTCAGTTACTCTATAAGATCCTTGTATTCTGATAATTTAGTGTTCATTTTGAGATGGAAGCAAGATAAGTGTTCATGCATTTGGCTTTCCAGTAGGCAGCTTTGGAAGTTTTCCTTTGGAGAATAACACTTTGAAGGTGCTGAGACTTGATTTTGCCAGAGGCTCCTATAGGAATATGAAAGGCCTGCTCCTTTGTCTTGGGTCAAGGTCAATGCTGAGATAGAACTTACACTCCAGAGTACCTAGGGGATATCAGGCTGCACTGCCTCCTCAGTCGGAGACTTCTCCTGGGATGACACACTTACTTGGCCTTCTCCCTTCCCCTTTCCTGTTTCCTGCTGCTTCTGCTCCATTGAAGATCTCCCTGGGGATCTCTTTCTTATATAAGTCCTGATCTCAGGCTCTGCTTCTGCAGAAAGTGACCTAAGCTACTAATATCCATTAATTCATATTATTAACAGTATTGGATTTACTGGGAATAAACTTTAACTGGGCTACAAATTTAAAATTGCAAAAAAAAGAGATTCAAAACCATAATGATTTCCATAATATGTCAACTCTTATCACCTTCTTTCTTTGTCAGGGATACATGATGGATTTGACATCCCATCAGGGACGGGTTGGCAATGTTCTCCAATTGGGGAGTCAACTGATTGGGTCAGGGAAATTATCAGAAGATGAAGAAACTGAAGTGCAAGAACAAATGAATCTTCTAAATTCAAGATGGGAATGCCTCAGGGTAGCTAGCATGGAAAAACAAAGCAAGTAAGTCTGTTTTTAATTTCTATAAGTATCAAGTTTTAGAGTCTTAATAGTGTCTTGATTCAGTCCCTTGCTTAAGTTAGGATTCTCAGTTTTTTTCTAAAGTATGCAACTCTTCTTCAGGGTCATTTTGGTTAGGTTTTCATGTCCATTACCTTGTGGTTTTCACTTTGGTAATTGAAGTGGAGCTATTGGAGAGAAGGACCACTATCTATAGAGCTGTACTTTAAAGGTCACCAAATTTGTTGTCATAGTTAATATTGTCCAAGCTTTCCCCTAAAATTAAAATGTGAATATAGAAGGCATGGACATTTGCACAGGAAATCATGCACATAAAATCACATATTAGGTACAGTTGATAGGAAACTTATCTTCTGAAGGTAAAGCTCATGAAATATTTAATAGTTTTTCACATGTTTATGGAAATCCTCTTGAAAAAAGTTTCTCATCTGTGTCTGGAAATCCTTCTTCAAGTACTTGCATGTGAATTATCTTAAATATATATATTGACTTAATAAAAAAATGTTGAGACATTTTTGAAAATGGCATATTTCTTATAAAGGTAACAAGTGAATCTCATCATTTTAGGTGTGTTGGTTTGACTTATTTTGTTAGGTGTGTGTATCCATGTAGAGCTTATTGAGACAAGTTGATTTATTTTTAAATGAAAAGAAATGGCGTGCCAACTGTGGATTTGAATACATTAAGCTAAAGAAATTGTCCAAGTGTCTTAAGTTTACTTAGCTATTATTTTTGAAGATTAAATCCTTTAAAAGAGGACCAAAGAAACTCACTGGGTGTGCTGGGAGGATTGTTATTCTAGTACTAAATTATTGTGTGATAATAGGGAGGGGAAAAGCACATTTTAAAGCTCATGTATTTTGAACGAATAAATAAAACATATATAAGGTAGAGTTTTCACAAATATTGGTATTCACAGCCAGGAGATATTGGTCTATACATATTGACATTTTCCCCAGCTGTGATCATTTGGAGGATTGTAACAAATTCTAGAGGTGAGAAGTATAATGGCTATATTATAACTATTAACTCTCCTCCCAATCATGCATAGGCTTCCCTGATAGTTCAGTTGGTAAAGAATCTGCCTGCAGTGCAGGAGACCCCAGTTCAATTCCTGTGTCAGGAAGATCCACTGGAGAAGGGATAGGCTACCCACTCCAGTATTCTTGCGCTTTCCTTGTGGCTCAGCTGGTAGAGAATCTGCCTGCAATGCGGGAGACCTTGGTTCGATCCCTGGGTTGGGAAGATCCCCTGGAGAAGGGAAAGGCTATCCACTCCAGTATTCTGGCCTGGAGTCACAGAGAGTCAGACACGTAGGAGCGACTTTCACTTTCACTTTCTGCTCATGCCCAAGGCTCACCTAGTTTAAGCCACCCATTTTTCATCATGGATCATAAGACTGAGAGCGTCCTGCTTGTGGTCGTATGCCAGCATTCTTCAGGTCACGACTTTGGTTTGCACCCATTCGTGCAACTTAAACAGAGTAACTCGGGTAAAATTTGCAAGTCTTTAAAATCCTAGCTCCTGCTTTACTGCATTCCCATAGTGGCACCACTGTCTTTTCCTTCTTGCTTTCTGTTTTCGCATCTTCTTCTGGAGGCTAAATACATTCTTGTTCCTCATTCTCTTTTTTCAATAGGGCTAACAATATGGGATTAATTATTCATACAAACAATTAATTTTATCTTCAGACTGAGTAGATAAAAGGTGGATTCAGCCTACAATTAAAACCCCAAGTTTTTAATGCTATTATGCCATTTAAAAATTGGTTAATTAAAAAAAAATACCTTGTTAAAGAGGTATCTACCATTAGATGATGAATGATAGCACACACACATACATGGATGAGACCATGTACATACACACGTGTGTGTGTAATTTGCTCACACCCATCCCACTGGAGGATGAGAAACCTAAAATGGCAATATCACTAAGCTAAGATTGACATCAAAAATAGTTTGTCCTTAGGGAAGTTTTAAGGACTTTGGTTGGTATTTAAGCTTTTAGAATGATTATCAAGAAGGTAAGGGCAGCCTCTTAGCTGGCATGGCTTTTGCTAAAACATAGTTTTTAAAATGAGACACTAATGTGTAAATGCTTGTAGCATATAAACTAGTCTGGACAATTTGTTGAGGTACACATACACAAAGTATTATTTAAGACAAGCAAATTCAGAAATCTCTTGTAAGTTTGTAAATAACAGTCTTACATACCACTTTCACTAACTTTGTGGATTTTCATGAATAAAATTCTAAAGGTGATTAGCCATTATGCAAACTATCCTAGACCTGAATTTTGATAGATTTTTTAGAGGAAACAAAAAGCTGATTATCACAATAGGATGTTGTCAAATTAAAAAAAATAATTTTAGGTTCTATTTAATCCTTTAGTACATTGCTACTTGTTCAGCTTATACTTTCATGGCCATGTTGATGATTAGCTTCAATTTGGAGCATTACCTGCTATTTCCATTCATATGATTACTTAGGAGTAGGAAAGCATAGTAGACCGACAACAATAAAAAATGGATTATTCCACACCTTTCAGTTTGTTCCTCCAAAGAAAGAAAGGGTATGGATAGACATAGTCAAAATCCATTTTCCCTGCCTAAGCATAGATTCAGGGAGAGATTAAGGTTTGTTTAGGTAGATGAGATATAACCAAAGCCAGTTATAATTCTAAAGTTGTTGTCTTATTCAGTCAGTTCAGTTCAGTTCAGTCACTCATTCATGTCCAACTCTTTGTGATCCCATGGATTGCAGCACTCCAGGCTTCACTGTCAATTACCAATGCTGAAAGTTTGCTCAAATGCATGTCCATCGAGTTGGTGATGCCAACAAGCCTTCTCATCCTCTGTTGTCCCCTTCTCCTCCCACCTTCAATCTTTCCCAACATCAGGGTCTTTTCAAATGAGTCAGTTCTTCGCATCAGGTGGCCAAAGTATTGGCGTTTCAGCTTCAACATCCAATGAATGTTCAGGACTGATTTCCTTTAGGATAGACTGGTTGAATCTCCTGGCTGTCCAAGGGACTCAAGAGTCTTCTCAACACCACAGTTCAAAAGCATCAATTCTTCGGAAATCAGCTTTCTTTACAGTCCAACTTTCACATCCATACATGACTGCTGGAAAAACCATAGCTTTGACTAGATGAACCTTTGTTGGCAAAGTAATGTCTCTACTTTTTAAAACACTGTCTAGGTTGGTCATAGATTTTCTTCCAAGGAGTAAGCATCTTTTAATTTCATGGCTGAAGTCACCATCTGCAGTGATTTTGGAGTACAAGATAATAACATTTTGTCACTGTTTTCATTGTTTCCCCATCTATTTCCCATGAAATGATGGGACCAGATGCCATGATCTGGTCTTATTACAAAAGTAAAAATAAATAAATAAAAATAAAATGGCTGGGAATGCAGATAATCTGATAACTAAAATCTATGAATATTTATACTTGTCAATTTTTAGTTTCATCTAAGAGCATGTCTATGTACAATATCAAATTACATTTAATATATATTCATTGAGATATATTACAGTATATATCAGGTTTCCCAGATGTCACTCATGGTAAAGAATTCACCTGCCAGTGCAGGAGACACAAGAGACTTGGGTTCAATCCCTGATTCAGAGAGTTTGATCCCTGGGTGAGGAAGATCCTCTGGAGTAGGAAATGGTAGCCCACTCCAGCATTCTTGCCTGAGAAATTCCATGGGTAGGGAGCCTGGTGGGCTAACTACAGTCCATGGGGTTGCAAAGAGTTGAAAGTGACTGAGTGACTATGTATGTAACACGTATGTATGTATGTGAAAAGTGAAGTCGCTCAGTCGTGTCCGACTCTTTGCGACCCCGTGGACTGTAGCCCACCAGGCTTCTCCATCCATGGGAGTCTCCAGGCAAGAGTACTGGAGTGGGTTGCCATTTCCTTCTCCAGGGATCTTCCCAACCCAGGGATCAAACCCAGGTCTCCCGCATTGGAGGCAGACGCTTTAACCTCTGAGCCACCAGGGAAGCCCCCATGTATGTATGTAGGTATCTGTATCTACATCTATGTATGTATCTATAGCTGCATCTATCTATATACACATGAATGTTAATAATAATATTAATAAATATTAGTGGAGTGCCTCAAAATACCATCTACATTTCAAGGCACTGGGTATACAGTAATGAATACAAAAGGCAAGGTTCCAGAAACTACAGTGTCTCACATCCAGTAAAATAAAAAAAAAAACACACACACACAAGAAAAATATCAGATAGGAATATGCTTTTTGAAGAAGTTAAGTTAGTGTGATAGAGCCTGAGGGGCCTCTTTTGCCTGTGTGACCCAAGAATGTTGTTTCTAGGTTGGTGCCAGTTAATTTCAAATATGAATGACAAGGAAGAGTCACCATTTGCAGATCAGGAGGAAGTACACTTCAGACAGAGGGAAAAACTCATACAGGGGCCCTAAAATAGGGACACTCTGGATTGTTAGAGAAACCAACAGGCAGTTGTGGCTGGAGAGTTGCAGGAAGGAAGATTAGATAGCTGAGGTACGAGATGGTGTTGAAATCTATCGATAGGTAGGGGTCTTGTCATGTATGGCAGTGTCAGGGTAAAATCAAGGACTTTAAGATCTAGCATACATGCAACAAAAAGTCATCAGAAGGTTTTAAGTAGGGGAAAAACAGGTAAAGAAAATATTGGTAATGCCACTGGAAGAAGACAGGACAGTTGTAATACCAGTACCAGGTAAGAGATAATATTGACAGTATCTCTTACTATTACTTTCCTGATAATAGCCCAGGTAAAAGGTGCTAGTATCTTATGCCAGGGGGTAGTTGTAATCATACATGTGTTTACGATCTTACCCCAGTCACTAATGTATAAACCATTTGTGCTGTGTTTATTTTCCTTTTTGCCTTTCTAGCAGTCAAGATTCCTCCTCCCCACGCCAGGAAATAGGCATCCTTGCCTCATACATATAGATGCTACCTTTATACAAGGTTGTAGCTAGGGAATTTATCCTAGAAGCCATTAACAATTTCCAAACAAAATGAGAAGTTTTAAAAACACAGAGGTAACAAAATGCTCTCATTTCCCACTTATGCTCAGTCGACTCTAATTTGCCTAAGGGATAATGTCTCCCTTTCTCCAACTCCTATTTATGTGAACTAGGTGACATCCTTCTCCTCTGTGTTACTCAGTTATTGATTGCTGACACACCTCTAAAAAATACTGGCCAAGACAGGGTATAAAAAGTAGATTGTGGACTTGAAATTATTATGAAGTATAAAGAATGATCATCATTATAAATGACTAGCCATGGGTTAATTATTTTAACCATACTATGTAACTGTGCCTATGTGAAAGTGTTAGATGCTCAGTCGTGTCCGACTCTGCAACCTCATGGAGTGTAGCCCGCTAGGCTCCTCTGTCCGTGGGATTTCCCAGGCAAGGATACTGGAGTAGGTAGCATTTCCCTTCTCCAGGGGATTTTCCCCACCCAGGGTTTGAACCCAGGTCTCCTGCACTGCAGGCAGATTCTTAACCATCTGAGCCACTAGGGAATATATATATATATTTTTTCACTTTTCCCCCTCCAGCTTGTTCTAATTGCCTTGCTCATTTTTTCCCAAGGACTTGTTTGTGGATGTTTTCTCCGGGGGAAAGGGACCATGAGCAGGGTGATTGAAATTATATTTGAAATTATAATTTGATTATTGAACCATTTAAAAATATTCCTTGAAAAGGACATAAACATATAGATGCTTCTTCTGTTCTCCCTGTTTTATTCTGTTCTCATTTGATTCTTCCCTTATTAATTTCTTTTCTCTCCAATTCTGATATCTTTGTGAACATGAATTCATAATGAGATAATGAAGCAAAAGCTAATACAATAAAGAACTTTTAAAAGATACTTCTAGCCACCACTACTTTGGCACAAACATGCTACTATCAGTCAATTATCAATCTTTAACAGTGATTATGAGATTGAAATGAAAGAACTAAGTTCCATTGATTGCATAATTAAAATAATTAAGACAAGACAGGATCTATTGACATGCTCGAGTTGGAACCTTCAGACGAGTAGGCAAAATGATTTTTGTTTTGTTTGATTTTTATGCTGCAGAATACGCTTTGGGTGGTGGGAGGTGAGGGACAGAGAAGAAAAAGACAAAACTTCCTACTGTGGAAGGACAAGAAGACTATTGGCATAGGGACAACAGAAGATTTTCTTCTCTATGAATAAACTAATTAATTTGATTGAAAAATGTAACCTGCAGAGAGCAAAAGAAATTTACTGACATTTTTACAAGGACTCATAAAGATAAGCACAGCAAGTTCCATCAACTTCTCTGATAACTGTGGTTAGGACATGCAGGGGGAAACTAAAACCTTTGTGGTGGTGAGGGAAGAAAAATGAAGGCAAGTCAGTAAGGAGGCCAAGTGAAGTTATGTTCTGGTTTATATCAGCAGGAGGAGAGATATGAATAGTATCTGGGCAAAAATATAAACCATAACATGGGAAATAATTGTGAATCACCATCAACACTTTGGAGAGAAAAATATTTCTAACAACTCTGGCTCATCTTTTTTATTTTCCTTTTAAATTTCTGTTTCAACCTGGAAATGAGATAACATATGTTTTCTCCCAAGTGAAATGACTAACACATGGCACATGTGAATATATGAATGAATGGATCAATGAATGAAAGTGTTTCTTAAGTAGTTCTGTTAAATGAATTGACTGCAGTGAACTTTTTAGCAGAGTATAATCTTAGTCTCTTACTTGCCATTCTATAATGCTGTTTCATGAATTCATTTTTTTCTAATCATATTAGAATTCCTTGCAGATCAAGGTAGTTCAAGAACCACTAGCAACAACATCACCAGAGAGCTAATTTAAAATGCAGACTCTCAGGCCTCACACTGCATGATCAGAATCTACAGTTTAATGAGATCTCAGGTGATTCCTAAGTCCCTAGTTTTTCTATCAATTGAGGTGGGTCAGAAACTCTCAAAATGGTGCTGGTGATGTCTCATTCAGTACTCAGATGTTGCCATCATCTCTCATGGCTCATTGATAAATAGCAAGATTCTTGTGAAAGAATATACAACAGACAATGTGAGAGTATTGACAATTCATTGGTGGCCTAATAAGTAACAGTTATTAGCATATAGTAATTTGATCAGGTTCAAATCAATATGATGGTCCATGACAACCTTTTTTATAAATAATGCTCAGTTAAAATGTAGACATGACTTGTTCCAATAATATAAAGTATGTGACTCTCATTAAATTATGAGTAGGAAAGCCAAATCTCTAGAATCATAGAAATGAGAGTCGAGTGTAACATTTTTTGGAACAGTGCTTTTTCACAGAGATAAATAATGGTAATTAGAAATTAAGCTTAATTATTCATTCATCTGTCTAACTAACAATTCTTATCTCCTATGTTCTCTGCACTGTTATAGATACTGGGGAAGTATCAGTGGACAAAACAGACTAAATCTTTGTCTTATTGAGCATGCCTTCTTCATGGGAGGAGACAGTTGAAAATATGTAAAATATGTATATCATTGGAGCAGGAAATGGCAACACACTCCAGTAGTCTTGCCTGGAGAATCCCATGGACAAAGGACCTAGTGGGCTACAGTCCTGGGGGTCGCAAAGAGTCAGACATGACTTGGCGACTAAACAACAACAGCATGTATACCATAGCACATGGCTTTAAATGATGGAAAAGACAGGAAAAAGAAAGCAGGGAGTAGATTTAAAGAATGAACCATTGAATTACTGTGCGTACTTGGTCAGTTAGGGAAGGCCTCCCTCTTAAGGTAATATTTAAGGGGAGGCCTGATCACAGGGATGGAACAGTCATGCTGATGGCTATGACAAAGGAAAGCAAATATAAAGATTCCAAGGCAGGAGTGAGCTAGGCGTGTTTGAGAAACTGTGTGCCAGGTAAAATGACACCATTCTCACTTATGGCTAAAAAAAATGATGCTAATTAAATTAGTGAACTGTCTTTACATGAGAACATTTAATGGAAGTTGATGTTTTTATATTATAATTTTAATTCTGATGTTTCTGATTAGAAAAGTGTATACATTTTTGTACTATATCTTTTTATATCTGATAATTGATACTATTTATGCATTCAAGAAATATTTATCATGTGTCTAGTGTGTGCCAGATATTATAGAGTGACATAATTTTTGAAGTTGAGAGTGGGCTTCTATTGTCGTATAAATGATTATGATCTCAGAATGTCACCATACCTCATTTTCACTAGAGATAATTTAAACAGATTTCTAATCATTGTATTTGAGTCCTCTTTGGTTTGTGATGACATCTGGGAGTTTCATCACTCATTTTGTAAGTATTGAATCAGGAAGATTGTCTTGAGTGTCTCTTTAATGTATTTGCCACAAGAAATCTTTTGCATCCAGCCATGCAGCTTCTTTATTATGTTACTGTTTTGAATGTAAACGTGCAAAATGCAAATAGATGTGTTAGCATTTTTAACTTTCATTTTGCTCTGGATAGTTGAAGAATGTCAATAATTAAACTGTTGTTGAGCTATATGGATGGAGGGATAACATAGATCAGTATTTTGAAAACTGTATTTATGTTTCACAGAATCCTTTTAAACACAGTACTATTTTTCACACTCCATTTTGCGGGAAAATAAATACTAATACATGTTTGATTTTGAGGGAGTGTGGATACTTTCATTTCTGTTGAAAGGCAAACTTTGCAGGTGAGTTCTTTCTAAAATATTTCCTGTGAGACTGTTGAATTAAGACTGTGCTCTCCCAAGACGGGATTGCAGGGTGTAATAGAATGGGAACGATGAGAATTAGTGGGAGCTCTGGGAAAATGCATCTGACCTGATCTCTGTGCTTTCTCCCCTGACCCAAGATAGCAGTGCACCTATTAGGGGGAGTGCTGATGCTGTAAAGAAGAGAATGAACATTCATTTTGGTGGGAAAAAAAGAAACCCTTCATAGGGTGCTGTTAGACTTTTATCTTCCATTTATTCTCCAATGGAAATTCCTACTATTCCAGTGCCTATGATTTAGAAACAGAAAACTACTGACCAGTGTCAGACTTTACAAGTGGGTCTTTGAAGATGCCATTGGGACTTGGAGGAGAGAGGATGGATGTTTTTGAGGCAAGGAGGTGCAGGGGAGCAGGAGGGATTAACCACCTGCAAAAATGCTGGTGATAGACTTGAAATGTAGGGAACTGGCGGAGATTGGTGGTGGAGATAGTGACAGTAGAGGGGGTAGGGTAGAGGTGACAGTGGTGGTGAAAGTCTTATACGTTTGGGGTCTCTGTTTTATTGGATGCTTAGTTTTGAGCTTTATGTTTCACAGGGCATTCAGTGAGCTTTGAGAAATGTTCTAAACTATGAGAATTGAAAAATATGGATGTACTTCATATGGCCCATTCATTACTGCCATATGACAAAAAGCCTTTATGTGTTTGTACATGTGTTATTGAAACTATTCTTTAAATTTACCAATATTGCATTTCTATTTTAAAGCAATGTTGGCTTTTATGGCCAGGGGTTTATCAGGTTTTCTGATTCATACATTTAATGAAACGTTGCAAATGTTTAAAATGTCTGGTCACCTTATGTTTGAACAAAACTGGGTCTCAAAGTGTATTGTGGTTTCTATCATTAATGGAAATCTCACGCTAAGGGATTTGACTCTCCTCATTTAAGTCAGAAAAAAAGAGTAAAATTATCTGTTAATAACAAAAATTGAGAAAATCCTACTGACCTTTTATTTTTCTGTTTTTCCTTCTTGATAATCACTGACATAAATGAAATGAGGAATATATTTAAAAGTTATCTCTAAAAATGAAGTAACATTAGTAAGGTAGTATGTCTTGTGCTGTGTGCTCAGTTGTGTCCAACTCTTTGCAACCCCATAGACTGTAGCCCACCAGGCTCCTCTTTCCATGGGATTCTCCAGGTAAGAATACTGGAGTGGGTTGCCATTTCCTCCTTCATGGGATCTTCCAGATAAGGAATCAAATCCATGTCTCTTGCTTCTCCTGCATTGGCAAGTGGATTCTTACTACTAGTGCCACCTGGACAGCATGATGGTGAAGCAGACCCCTGGGCCACAATGCCCAATTCCCACCCCCCCAAACCCCCCATTCCTTGCTTTTTGACTCAGGTAAACATTTGTTTACCCATCTGTAAATTGGGGCTAATAGTATTTCCTGTATCATTAGGATTGATGGTAATACCTCTATTGTCTGGCAAACCTAGACAACATATTAAAAAGCAGAGATATCACTTTGCCAGCAAAGGTCCACATAGTCAAAGCTATGGTTTTTCCAATAGTCATGTACAGATGTGAGAGTTGGAACATAAGGAAGACTGAGCACCGAAGAATTGATGCTTTTGAATTATGGTGTTTGGGAAGACTCTTGAGAGTCCCTTGGGCTGCAAGGAGATCAAACCAGTCAGTTCTAAAGGAAATCAGTCCTGAATATTCATTGGATGGACTGATTCTGAAGCTCCAATACTTTAGCCACCTGATGGGTACATATGACTCATTGGAAAAGACCCTGATGCTGGGAAAGATTGAAGGCTGGAGAAGGGGACAACAGAGGATGAGATGGTTGGATGACATCATCGACTCAATGGACATGAGTTTGAGCAGGCTCTGGGAGATGGTGAAGGGCAGGGAAGCCTGACATGCTACACTCCATGGGGTCACAAAGAGACAGACAAGACTGAGCAACTGAAAAACAACAAGAGCAGATCTAGAATAGAAACTGCTTCCCTGGTAGCTCAGCTTATAAACAATCTGCCTGCAATGCAGGAGACCCTGGTTTGATTCCTGGGTCATGAAGATCCCCTGGAGAAGGGATAGGCTACCCACTCCAGTATTCTTGGGCTTCCTGATGGCTCAGCTGGGAAGAAATCTGTCTGCAATGTGGGAGACCTGAGTTCGATCCCTGGGTTGGGAAGATCCCCTGAGAAGGGAAAGGCTACCCACTCCAGTATTCTGGCCTGGAGAATTCCATGGACTGTATAATCCATGGGGTTGCAAAGAGCGAAAGTGAAAGTCATGACTGAACAATTTTCACTTTCTAATGGGCACTACTGTTTAGGGAATAAATGCTTCCCCCAAGTCCAGCAGAGTCTCTGTGAAGCAAATCCTATGTTTGCATTGATCTCTTTTCTGTTCATGAAGGTGATGTTCCTGCAGTGGATGTGAGGTGGGAGACAGACCTCCATATACAATTATTTGAAAATGGTATTCCTTAAGGTGCTTTTTACTGCCCCTAACAAATAACCGGACTCAAAGTGGTTTGCAGCATTGCTTCCTGAAGTGTGATCCATACACCAGTACCATTGGCATCCTCTGGACATTTGCTAGAAATGAAGAATCTCAGCCCCCTCCTCAGACACACTGAGTTAAAATCCATTAGGACATATTCCCAGGTGACTTATATGCACATTAAAGTTTGGGAAGCACTGGTTAAAGCCATAGGATATCTATCATCTTATATTACAATAAATCTTCAGTTGGAGTGACTCCAAACCATTCAGTCTGTGACTCAGTTGTGTCCTCAGAGTGGCAAGCTCTTTCCGTGTTTTGGCTTCACTAGTCTCCATCTGTCCTCAGCTACTTTTACAGTGTGAGGCTGGCTGCAGCAGTTCGTCCTGTCATATCCTGACATGCTTCTGTCTCTAGACTTTGTCAGGACTGTCTCCTGTCTGGAGCTATTTTATTCCAATTCAGCTGCCTCCTCTCTCGAGTGCCAGTCATATATTTATGCTCCATTCTCCCTTTGATTTTATGTCCCTTTCTAAATAACCACTTGAAAACCATAAAATGAAACCAAGAAAAATGCAAACTCTTTCCTTGCCTGTGGTGGTAGATTTTTATTTTATGAATTTGATAAATTTCCCTAATTTATTTGCATCTTGAACGTTAGTTGGAAATGAAAGTATTGTTTTTACAGAATAAAAACCTCAAACACCAGCAATTTCATATGACCCAACCTAGTATAACATTTTATCAATAAAGAAGGAAATGATTCAAGGTTAAGAGCACAGACCTGAGTCACAGCTTAGCATTTATATACTGACTTACATGTCACTGAGATACACTGAGCAAGTTCTTTAACCTTTCCAAGTTTCAGTGTCCTCAGAATTGAAATAACAGTATTAACTACTTCATTAAGTGATAATGAAGACAAAATGTAATCTTTAAGTGTTTTTCAAGCACAAGTTAATCATGCTCCACTTTCACAGTTTCTCTTATCTCTGCACTTGTCTTTATCATTTTATATTTAATACTTTTCCTTAAAATAGTAAATTTATACTTAATTTTTGTTGATTTTTCATCCTAAGCTATATGATCTCTTATATACATTAAAATCATATATATATACACACTGTATATAAATATGTATGTGTATATACACACATAAGCTCAGTGTGTGTATATGCACACACACACTAAGACATCCCCCAAGAGGATGGAATGATGCTGTTGTTTCAAGTGACCACACTTTGAGAACCATTGGTCTAGAGAGGAAAAGCAGGGATTTCTTTGGCTAGGATACAGTGATGTGATTGTACCAGTCATTAAAATATTGAACCACGCAGGTTCCATACTGAGTGTCCCATTATACCATTTTCCACCCAGCCATGCCAGCCCCTCCTCCAAGAACCTTCAGCTCCATATTTTTAAATTCCACCTATAAAAGATGCAATACCTGAGAAAACACTTTTTGGTACATCCATTCTTTGTGGTTAGTCTCTGAGTCTAGGTTCATAAGGTGAAATCACTGTTAAACATAAAAGGTTACTTGAGGTTCAGACTTCACATTTTCAGGCAGAGCTCGAGAAATTTCCCAGAACTCATGGGTTAGTGTAGGGTATGACATTGTGATGGCTCAGATGGTAAAGCATCTGTCTACAATGTGGGAGACCCAGGTTCGATCCCTGAGTTGGGAAGATCCTCTGGAGAAGGAAATGGCAACCCACTCCAGTACTATTGCCTGGAAAATCCCATGGACAGAGGAGCATGGTAGGCTACAGTCCACGGGGTTGCAAAGAGTTGGACATGACTGAACCACTTCACTTCCATTTTCTTTCACTTTCATGACATTGTATAACTCTCCCACACCTTATATCATTAAACTGTATTGGCCTTCCTGGTCCTCTAATGCCTTAGGAAATTTGCACAGGGGATTCCTTCTATTTAGAAACTGTTTACCCCATCCTCTTCACCACCTTCTTTTACTTAAGACTTTAGAGTTATTAAAATATTAGTGCTTCAGAAAAGTCTTTCCTTACGTCATGAACTCAATTAAGTTACTTTCATTTCATAGCATGATCGCAATTATAATTAATTAATGGCCTCATGAACTATATATTATCTGTGACCCCCATTCAGAAGGTAAGCCCCATGACTGGAAGGGTCTTTGTTGCTTCACCGTTCGTAGTATCTAAGTACTCAGTAATTCCACATTTAATAAGTATGTGACTCAGTTCTTCAAGTCTCAACTCTCAGGCTCTGTGTTGTGTAATGACATCATTTGTAAAGAGCCCAGGTCAACGTGTAGCCATTTTTATGTCCCCTGTGAATGTATACAAATATAACTATAATGATTTCCTCATACTATTATGATTGTTGACATAGACATTTCCTTAAAAGTCTCTAATCTACTCGAATATGAGGATGTTTTCTTTTGTCCATCTCTAACAAATAGGAGTTTCTAGAATAGATGTGGAACCCAGTGAATATTTGTTGGATGACACATCTCTCCAAAAGTTAAAAAAATGATATTTTAAAATTAAATTCCTTATTAACACTAACACATGTATGTTTGACTTGAAACATTTCTTTAACTATAAATAATAATATGAAATGTTTTTCTTTAGTTTCTGAAATGTGACATTTTTAGCTCAATGTAAGGACAGACCAGGCTGGAAAAACAGCAAACACAAGGAATTATATTGCAGCCAATTCTCATGAAATCTTATTATCAAGTCGGTTCTCAAGGGATGGACTGAACCAATAAAGTAAAAGATTTATATACCTTGCAATGCCAGGATGGTGTTCATTGTCTAAGAAACTTAAACTAGTAACTTTTGAGTTTTTGCTTCCACTTAAATGGATGCTTTATGTTGTTTCCCATAAAAATAAAATGTCTACTTTTTCTGTTTGATAAACGAAAGCTCATTCTCATAGACTTCTGATTACAATGTGCCTCAGGGAACCTGTGTCTCTAAAAGGTTAAAGCTGTAATGATAAATGGTATAATTTTAAACACTCTCAGTTATGTGTGTATTTTGTATGTTTAAATATGTTGATTAATGGAAATTTCTGGTAAAAAATTTATAAATAAGAATAATAAATAATTGAAATTATATCTTCCTTATTGACATTTTAAGAGCACTGTGCAGTATACCATGGTTCTCAAAAATGCTTTAAATATGTCTTCGTAAAGAATATTTACCTTACAATTTGTACTAACACTTCTATCTTGTCTCTCAACATTTTGTTGAATTAATAGATGAAATAACCTAAATTTTGCTTTTCATCTTTACTATGAAGTTGTGTGGTTTATAAGCAAGATGTCATCTCATGTCTGTGATGCCGATATTCACACTGAGAAGATTTAAGAACTTAGTTCTAAGGCATATAGCCATGATGTGAACTAAAACCAAGTGTTTGGACTTTAAATCCATTGTCCAGCCCACTAATGTGTACATCCTTGATAGAAAAAAAAAATACTCTTTCACTTATCTATTTGTGCATAACAAATGATTCCAAAACTGCAGCTTAGTACAAAAATTTATAATTACATCATGATTCTGTAGATCAAGAATATGATAGGGCTCATCTAGTTTGTTGTTCTGAGATTGTGGTATAGCTGGGGTCATTCATTGGGCTTCATTCATCAGGAAGCATAACTTTTAAGATTGCCTTTTATCCTCCAGAGTTACTCTCAGGATGGTCTCTAATCATTCAGTAGTAAGCTTGGGCTTCCTTACAGCATTGCAGCTGGGTCCCAAGAGACAGAATACAAATGGTGCTCATTCCCTTACAGCCTACACTTAGAACTTGTGTAATGTCATTTCTGCCATATTGTGTTGGTCAGAACAAATCACAAGGACAGTCCATATTCATGAGCATGGAACATTGACTCCATCTCTTAATGGCATGACAGAATTTGTAGCCATGTTTTATCACCACACATATATTAAAATAATGGACATAAAAGCAAACAATTGAGGATACATCACTAGCTCAATTACCAGAGATGGTGCTCACTTTATTTATCACGTTCGCGTTTAGTTAGCTGTGTGAAACGTTCTAAAACTTGGAATGTGTGTACGATCATGTGCTGAAGAACAAATACCTTCAGAGGTGATTGATGATGGGTTTTATTTACCTTCTTTCTTAATGTCCAACAAATGCCAACCCATGTTAACACACATTCAAATGTCAATAGTTTTACCTAGTGATAGGTTTAATAATAGTAAAGTTGTTTCAACAGAAGCAGTAATAGGTATCTTTCAAATTTTCAGTTTACATAAGGTTCTCATGGATCTCCAGAATCAGCAACTGAAAGAGTTAAATTCCTGGTTAACAAAAACAGAAGAGAGAACAAGGAAAATGGAAAAAGAGCCCCTTGGACCTGATCTTGAGGACCTGAAACGCCAAGTACAGCAACATAAGGTTAGTGTATTTTATGCTTTTTGCTTTCATCTGGAAAACAAACAGTGTATATGTGTATTACGTACATACACATGCCATGGTTTGCAGATAAGAAAGAACTAAAGCTTCAAATGAGAAAAGGTTTAAAATAATTCTTGCCTGATATTTTTGCAGTGTTTACTTTTTTGAATACAAAATAGCTAGACTTTTCATACTTGAAAAAAAATCAAATATATTACTGGAAGAGAACAATGCGGCTCTGTGATTTATTAAAATTTTGGTTTCCTGGAAGAGAGTCTCTGTAGGGATTACCTGAAAAGCAAATTTACGTAATAAGGCAAGATTTTTTTAAATGTGTTTTTACCTTCAATTCATAAGGTCTGCTTACAGCAGGCCAAGCTTAATGAAAAATGGACATCTGTAACATTGCTTTCCTGTCAAATATAGCATCTAATAATTTTAATATTTCCATCTTATCTTGTACATTTACGGTTATGCTCCCTGGTTACCTGCAAGTATTTATTGTTTCTGTGATTAGAATTTCTACAGAAATTTTCTTTTCAGCATCCATTTTTTTTTATTGAGGTGTAATTGACATATTCATTTCAGGTGAGCAACATAATGATTCAATATTTGTAATACTGCCAAGTGATCTGTGCAGTAAGTCTACAGTTAACATCCATCACCATATAAAGTTCAAAATCCTTTGTGTGTGTAAAGAGACCTTTCAAGATTTACATTCTTGGTACCTTTTAAATATGTACCTCAATATTATTGATTATAGTTACCATGTTATAGATTACATCCCTGTGACTTGCTTATTTTATAACTGGAAGTTTGTACCTCTTGAGCCCCTTCACCCATTTCACCTGGTGCCTAAGCCCCCTCCCCACTGGCAGCCACCATTCTGTTGTCAGTAAGTTTTGTTTTGTTTGTTTGTAATGAGTTTTAGATTACACTTTTAAGTGAAATCATACAATATTTGCCTCTGTCTGACATGTTTTATTACCATAATTCCCTCAAGATCATCCAGATTGTCACAAATGGACAAGATTTTATTATTCTTTTGTCTTTTTGTGGAATATATACAACATTCCAATATATATATACTCCACACATTCTTTATGCATTCATCCATCAATGATGAATTAGGAAACAACTCCTTAGGTTGTTTCCATGGCTTGGCTATTGTAAATAATGCTGCAATGAACATGAGGGTACGTATATCTTTTCAAGGTAGTATTTTTGTTTTCTTTGGATAAATACCCAGAAACGGAATTGCTGGATCATATGTTTTATTTTTAATTATTTTTAGGAATATCCATGCTGTTTTTCACAGTGGCTGTGACAGTTTACATTCCCACCTAGTGTGTTAGGATTCCTTTTTCTCTACATTGTCCCCAACACTTGTTATTTCTTGTCTTTTTGATAATAGTGGTTTTGACTTGCAGTTCCTTAGTGATGTTGAGCATCTTCTCATGTGTCTTTTGGCCTTTTGTATGTTTTCTTTGGAAAAAGAAAACCTCTGACCTTTTTTTTTTTTAATCAGATATTTATCTTTTTGCTGTTGAGATGTATGAGTTCTTTATATATTTTGGATATTAATCCACTATCAGATATATGCTTTGCAAGTGTTTTTTTTTTCCTATTTGATAATTGCCTTCTCATTTTGTTGATGGTTTCCTTTGCTGTGCAGAAGCCTTTTAGTTCGATACATTCCCACTGGTTATTTTTGCTTTTGTTTGTTTTGATTTTGGACTCAGATCCAAAAAATTGCCAAGACTGATGTCAAGGAGTTTACCACTTATGATTTCTCCTAGGAGTTTTATGGCTTCAGATCTTACATTCAAGTCTTTAATTCATTTTGAGTTGATTTTTTGTGTAAAATAAAAGATAGCAGTCTAATTTCATTATTTTGCATGTTCCTGTCTAGTTTTCCTGGTACCATTTTTTTTTGAAGAGACTGTCCTTTCCCCATTGTATCTTCTGGGAGCCTTTGTTGTGAACTAATTGACCATTTATGCTTGAGTGTATTTCTCTATTCTATTCCATTGATCTATATGTCTGTTTTTTATGTCAATATTGTACTGTTTTGATTACTGTAGTTTTGTAATATGAATTGAAATCAGGCATCTTGATGTCTCCAGCTTTCTTCTTTTTTTCCTCAAGATTTCTTTGGTTATTTGGAGTCTTTTGTGGTTCCATACAGAATTTAGGATTGCTTGTTTTATTTCCATGAAAAATGTTGTTGGAATTTTGATAGGGATTGCATTGAATATCTTGATTGTTTTAGGTATATGGACATTTTAACAGTATTCTTCCAATCAATGAGAATGGAATATATTTTTAATTATTTGTGTCTTCAGTTTTTTTTCGTCAGTGTCTTACAGTTTTCAGCATACAGGTCTTTTACTTCAATGGTCAACTTGTTGCTAAGCAAATTAAAGTTAAATTTCTTGCTAGGCATTTTATTCTTTTGATGTAATTGTAAATCAGATTTTTAAAATATTTTTCTTTCTGATATTTTTTGTCATTGTATAGAAATACAACAGGTTTGTGTATATTGATTTTGTACCCTGCAACTTTAGTGAATTCATTTACTCTTAAGATTTTTTGTGGAGTCTTTATGGTTTTGTATATAAATATAATTAAATCATTTGCATTGTGACAATGCTTCATTCTAATTACCATTATAAAACTAGCTAGCTCTGGATTTTATTGTAGGAACAGTCTTGCTCAGTCCATCAGGACACACATGTGTGTGCGTGCACACACACACACATACAGAAGAACCTTCATGACTGGTCCAAGACTAGGTAGCCAGGTTTAGCAAATAAAAATGCAAAAAGTCTAGCCTAGTTAAAGCTACTTAAATTTGAACTTCACATCAACAGTGAGTTTTTTTTCAGTAAAAGTGTGTCCCAAATTAGTTCTTATTCAGCTGAAATTCAGATTTTACTGCTCATCCTGGATTTTGTCTGACAACTCTATTCAGGATTCTGTGCTTCTTGGATTTATGGCTTTGAAAGGAAATATCTGCTGTCTTAACTCAGACCTAAATCTGTATCTCACCCAACTTTACTATATATATATATATATATATATATATATATATAATGTATGTGTATATAAATATAGTTTTTACAGAGTTGGCTTCACAGTTCCTTCATGCAGATGAAGGAGACCTTTCTGTCAAAGTCCTGGAATTCTTTCTTATTTCATGAGCTTCAGTTTCTGTGACAGATGGAGCTGGTTTTTGATCTTGCTGCAGCCAAAACCATTCTTTGGCCACAACAGCTTAAGGTCAAGCAATTTGGGGAGAATTAGAGTTATGGTAATCCTGGCTACTATGCCACTGGGGAAAAGTAAAGCATCAATTGTATTCTAATTTTCACATGTAAATTGTGACTAAAAGAGATTCCCTTTGTCACATAAATTTTAGTTGAACATCTGATAAAGTTAGAACCATTGCTAGACCTTGACCTGGACCACTTTTGCTGTGTGCATCATGTATTCCTCTGATAGACCTTATACCCATTTGCTTCCCCTTGGCCTATGCTGGAAGTTGTGTGCAGACAGATTCTATATACACCAGTGACTTCCTCTCAGTCTGAGGGCATTAGCTGGCCATAGGAGAATCTCAGCCAGTTCAAACATGGGCAAAAATTAGTACTGCCAGAGCTGCCACTAACCAAGGAGGGATGGGAGATGATAGATTAATATTCTCAAATCCCTGCCCCATGTCAGGATGATTCCAAAGCATCTCTCAATTTCCAGAGTTGCTCAGAGGTTTCCCAGCAAGATTGGGCCCCAGAAGTCCTCAAGGTCAGCTATCTCACAGTCCCGCCCTTTCATAATATCTCCTGAGATGACTTCTCAAATAAACCATTTGTACCCCAATACTTGGCTTAGGAGCTGTTCAGGAAGGAACCCAAGCTAAGACAACCTTCTCACCTGGGAAGTCTGAGGGTTATCCCAGCTTACCATCAGCTACATGCGTAATTTTAAGAAATTATTTAATCTCTCAGGTTCTCCATATCCTCACACTGGAAATGAAAGTGTTGAGCCCATTGATTTTTAGTGTGCCTTCCAGTCTTGGTTTCGAAGTTTCCATTAGTTTTGGAATGTCATGCATTTCCAGCAAGGGCAAAACTGTGGGCAGTGACCCTGAATGTCAGAGGGAAGAATGTCAGCCCTGGCTGCCCGGAGTCTAAAGAGGAAGCCAGGAAGCAGGTCCACGAGAGAGAAGTGGCAGAGAATGGTAGGGCAGCCATGAGTGTGAATGACTTAGGATAGCTATGTGCAAAGGTCTTACCTGGAAACCAGGAACAGAGACCTCATGGAGGTTAGGACATCCAGGGTCTTTGTATTCTGCCAATTACCTGAGAGGTTTTGCACTTTCCTCTGGAAGATAAATAGTGAATGGAATGGAAATGTGTCTAATATTGTCATAAAATTTGAATAGATTGTCCATTACTTGAAAATGGGCCATTTCTGATGAGTATGAAATTGTTTTGAAGAGAATAATTTGAAACAAAAAGGAAGCAACATAATTAATGCAAGTTGATTGTATAATCATTTATATCTGGGATTTATTCATATAAGTGCATAAGGAAAACTGGAAGGAATTGGTTTACTGGCACAGAAAGTGAGGTTAGCTTCTACCTTTAATTGTTTAAACCCACTTCACAATATATTATTTTTTACAACATTAAGACAAGGAAAAAATGTATTACATAGCAAAGAGAAAGTCTGACAGTTGATTTTTCTTTTTTGTTACTTGAAGTAATTACAGTGAGAAGACAAAAATTTGATAAAATCAAATAATTTATAAAGTAGACAAATTTGTTTAAATTGGCAACATATAGTTTTTAGAAGGATACACTAAAAGAAGTAAATTATTTGTGTTAGTCTTTCCATGCTTCATGAAACAGAAGAAAGGATAAATGTTCTTGCTTAGGTAACTGAATTCAAACTAAAACCTTATTTAAATAATCACTGATTAACTTTGCAGCTTTTCTTCCCAAGGATTGGGAAATAAGGAAATTTCTCCTTCTGACAGTGAAATACATCACTAACCTTGGAGTAGTCAGAAAGTAGCCCCAGCCTTCTACATCACCATGCTTTTCACCTAGTAGACCATTTAGTTGTTTTAGCTTCATATCCATAAACATTATATCCATCCACTTTATTTTATAGAAATAATTAAAGATAACAAAATTAAAGAAGAGACACAGGTTTTGTTCCTAGGAATGGGTTTAAATTCTCACATCAGAGGGCTCTGGTGTGCACTCCGTTCACTCCCTCTTGCTCTCGATCTCTCTCTCAGTTGGAGGGCAATTCTTGCAAGCACACCATGCATATTACAGATATGCTTCTCTATGTTCTGTGACAGCATCCTTTGCTATCTTCACTTCAACAGCATTTTATTACGAGGCAGGCTAGAAATTCAACCACCGTGAAATGTCATGGAAATAAGTCACTTTTACTGAATCTGCCAATTAGGCAAGGTAAAGCCATCGATCCTATATTGGTGGTTACTATTAAATCTAGTCAAACTATTATCTCTGAGTAGCTGGGAAAAGTCCAATTTGCTGCAAAATTTGGAAGAGACCAGTAATTCTTCATCGCTGTTGCTTTGGGGAAAGAATTTAGAGGTTGACTTTAGATCCAAGTCACCCAAAAGTGATTCTCTTTGGAGTGAACAAATTGAACCTCTCAATCTTCTTGTGAAGGGACATGTCAGAAATAATTCTGGTTGGTTATTTCTGTCTTATAAGAGAAAGATTTTATTAGTGATGTTGATAAGGAATGAAAGGATTTCCCTTGAAGGAGTGACAACATTATTGAGGACAATAGAAGTCTGCTGTGGGCTTGAAATTTCATTAATGGAAAGAAGTTTGCTATTTTGGAGAGTATTTTAATCAAAAAGAAAATAATTGACTCAAGAATCTTGTCTCATAGCTCAATCACACTGAGATGAGGTTTAAAGGTTAGTTTACTAAGTTTCCAATTCTTTTGAGATTTAGACTTTTGTTATTAGTTACACTGACTTAGTAACAGCATCAACAAAGTCCTTACTTTACAAGTTGTTAGAATGTACAGGTATCAGTGTGACATGTACATGATATTATGACTTTAATAAATGTTCTTTGTTAAGTACTGATTAATACAAATTAAATGTTCTCTTAGAAGCACAGTCACCTATCCTTTCCTTAAAGCTTAGTTAATCACAAACATTTGGATTTGCCAAGATTGTGAAATATCTCTTCTGGTGACCTTTAAAATGATCTGGATAGTCATGTAATGGGATGGTTTAGATGTAATCCTGCCAAAGGATTTGATATTTCATTTCATTTCATTCCATTGCATTTTAATCCATATCACTGAACAGGCACTTATTAAAGCAAAATAGCTGTTGTGAAAAATACAGAGACCTACTGTGCATGGAATCTTCCTCGAGAAGCTCACATGCTCGTATATCAGATAATGACACAGAAAACAAGTGGCCGTTATGTGTTATATAAGGCATAATATGGCCAATGCTTGAGAAAGTTTAAAAAAAATAGAGATTTGTTTGGGCAAAGGAAATGAGGTGGGGCAATATAAGGTATATTACTTGCCTTGGTCATGTGTTGCACTGTGCACACTGCTGGAGGACCACCACCTGATCGTGGAGGGTATTGAACTCAAGACAGGCATTTGGAGCTATGCTATAGGCAATAGGGATCCATTACTGATGATAAATTAAACTGAGGAGAGTGGGGATTTAGGAAAGTGTATCTTCTATTTTAGGAAGATATATCTTGTAAGATAAATTAGATCACAGATGAACAGGAATCCAGGATATGTTAGGAAGATATTGCGGAAAGTATATAGAGCCTCACAGAAAGTAATGTTAATGGAAATTATTTTGGAAATCAACAGCAGAACCAAAGAGGCTAGAATTAGGGAATTATCAAACAGTTTAAAATAACAGCTGGCAATTGGGAGACCCAAGCTGGATTTTTTAAAAAATAGACAGTACTAAGAAAGAAATACAATAATTGGGAGGAGGACAAGTGAGTCTGAAAAGTATATGAACGCAGTAGAATCAAATAGTATAGAAGCAAACAGTGCTTTTAGTGACTAGTAAGATCTCTTCCATCTTTAGCAAGGTTAGAAGTACATGTTATTAGTTACTGCTATGAAATTTTATTTTCAATCGTTTACCCCCACAAGTCTTGGTGAATGTCTGATAGCTATGGCTGCTGCTGCTAAGTCACTTTAGTCGTGTCCGACTCTGTGTGACCCTATAGACGGCAGCCCACTAGGCTCCTCTGTCACTGGGATTCTCCAGGCAAGAATACTGGAGTGGGGTGCCGTTTCCTTCTCCAATGCATGAAAGTGAAAAGTGAAAGTGAAGTCACTCAGTCATGTCTGACTCTTCGCGACCCCATGGACTGCAGCCTACCAGGCTCCTCCATCCATGGGATTTTCCAGGCAAGAGTACTGGAGTGGGGTGCCATGGCCTTCTCCGATAGCTATGGCAGTAAAGGTAAATAATATATCAATAATTAGGAAAAAAAAAAAAACTTCTGTGCTATAGCCAGATAGCCAGAGAGACTTCTGTGTTTCTCCAGTTCTAGCCAAGTGTTTAGCATGTGAATTGCATAACTGATGCTCAGCAAATGTTTTTTGGAGCAAATGCTTTCATTAATTGTGACTAGTTCTATGACACACATTCATCACTGGCAGAGACATGAAACTTGCAATTTAAATAAGCAATAATTATGAGCAGGAGCAAGAAAGCACTCATATAGGGGAAGAAAGAACACATTTGTTTTTGGAGGGGAGAAAGAACACTTCTTTAAAGCGACTTACATGGGGATATTATCTCAGTGCCCTCTCACTAACTCTTTTTTAAATTCCTTCTCTATTTCATTCTCTGTTCAAATATCTTAGTGGTTATAATCCTGATATCTTTTTATAAATGTCACAAAAGATACTACCAGCAGGCATACTTGTGTATGTCCATAAAAATCAAGATTGTAAGCCTTGGTTATGCAGAAAAGCAAAACCATTCAATGCAATCAAATTCTCAGCTGGCTACCTACCATAGATGGCCAGTTCATGAAGAAGATGTGCACAGTGGACCAGCCAAAGAAACTATAGAGTCCATAATCCTACAACTTATGTGTGTGTGTGTGTATAGAATTCTGGTCTTGTGAGTTAGGTTGAACTTCATATAGATCGTAAGGTCTCTTTTTGCCCTTATGTTCTCAGTCTTAGCCTCTATCACGTCTTGGTTGCCCCTTTAAGCTAGGCTTAAAACTTAACCCTTCTTCCAAGATTCTTATTTAGAAAGGACAGAGAAGACCTGAAAATTATATTGTCTTGTTTCTTTCATCAGTTTCCATATGGACATTACCTGACCTTCAAGGGGGAGTGAATAGGAACCATAGGAGAAAAACATGTATCCTCTAGGTGGGAGATCCCATGGTCATATCAGAAGACAGCATTATGAAAAACAGGTTGAAGGAGAGAATATCCAAGTAGGAATGATTAACAAGAGAAAAGTAAGGGGAAAAAACAGTATATAAAGAAACTAAGCCATATAAATAAAAGTAACTTGCACCTCCGATTACTGTTTAAAACTTTATATTAAAAACAATTTTGTGATTAGCTTTGTCATTCATGCATACCACTGTTAAGACAATCCTAAAGGACATCAAGAAAAACAAATGCAAAAAGGCAAAATGATTATCTGTGGAGGCCTTACAAATAGCTATGAAAAGAGGTGAAAGGTAAAGGAGAAAAGGAAAGATATACCCATTTGAATACAGAGTTCCAAAGAATAGCAAGGAGAGATAAGAAAGCCTTCCTCCATGATCAATACAAAGGAATGGAGGAAAACAGTAGAATGGGAAAGACTAGAGATCTCTTCAAGAAAATTAGAGATAAGCAAGGGAACTTTACATGCAAAGATGGGCTCTATAAAGGACAGAAATGGTATGGACCTAACAGAAGATATTAAGAAGAGGTGGCAAGAATACACAGAACTATACAAAAAAGATCTTCATGACCCAGATAACCACGATGGTGTGATCCCTCACCTAGAGCCAGACATCCTGGAATGCGAAGTCAAGTGGGCCTTAGGAAACATCACTACGAAAAAAGCTAGTGGAGGTGATGGAATTTCAGGTGAATTATTTCAAATCCTGAAAGATAATGCTGTGAAAGTGCTGCACTCAATATGTCAGCAAATTTGGAAAATTCAGCAGTGGCCACAGGACTGGAAAAGGTCAGTTTTCATTCTAATCCCAAAGAAAGGCAATGCCAAAGAATGTTCAAACTACTGTACAATTGCCTTCAATTCACACACTAGCAAAGTAATGCTCAAAATTCTCCAAGCCAGGTTTCAACAGTACGTGACCTGTGAAGTTCCAGATATCCAAGCTGGATTTAGAAAAGGCAGAGGAATCAGAGATCAAATTGCCAACATTCATTGGATCATCAAAAAAGCAACAGAGTTCCAGGAAAAAAAACGTCTATTTCTGCTTTATTGACTATGCCAAAGCCTTTGACTGTGTGGATCACAACAAACTGTGGAAAATTCTTCAAGAGATGGGAATATCAGACCACTTGACCTGCCTCCTGAGAAACCTGTATGCAGGTCAAGAAGCAACAGTTAGAACTGGACATGGAACAACAGACTGGTTCCAAATAGGAAAAGGAGTACGTCAAGGCTGTATATTGTCACCCTGCTTATTTAACTTATATGCAGAGTACATCATAAGAAATGTTAGACTGGATGAAACACAAGCTGGAATCAAGATTGCCGGAAGAAATATCAATAACCTCAGTTATGCAGATGACACCACCCTTATGGCAGAAAGCGAAGAAGAACTAAAGAGCCTCTTGAAAGTGAAAGAGGAGAGTGAAAAAGTTGGCTTAAAGTTCAACATTCAGAAAACTAAGATCATGGCATCTGGTCCCATCACTTCATGGCAAATAGATGGGAAAACAGTGGAAACAGACAGACTTCATATTTTGGGCTCCAAAATCACTGCAGATGGTGACTCCAGTCATGAAATTAAAAGATACTTGCTCCTTGGAAGAAAAGTAATGATCAACATAGACAGCTTTTTAAGAAGCAGAGACATTACTTTGCCAACAAAGTCCATCTAGTCAAAGCTATGGTTTTTCCAGTGGTCATGTATGGATGTGAGATTTGGACTATAAAGAAAGCTGAGGGCTGAATAATTGATGCTTTTGAACTGTGGTGTTGGAGAAGACTCTTGAGAGTCCCTTGTACTACAAGGAGATCCAAACAGTCCATCCTAAAGGAGATCATTCCTGGGTGTTCATTGAAAGGACTGATGCTGAAGGGGAAACTCCAATATTTTGGCCACCTGATGTGAAGAACTGAATCCTTGGAAAGACTGTATGCTGGGAAAGATTGAAGGCAGGAGGAGAAGGGGACAACTGAGGATGAGATGGTTGGATGGCCTCACCAACTCAATGGAGATGAGTCTGAGCAAACTCTGGAGTTGGTGGTGGACAGGGAGGCCTGGTGTGCTGCAGTACATGGAATCACAAACAGTCAGACACGACTGAGCAACTGAACTAAACTGAAAGGAAATCAACCCTGAATATTCATCGAAAGGACTGATGCCAAAGCTGAAACTCCAATACTTTGGTCACGTGATAAGAAGAGACTTATTGAAAGAAACCCTGATCCTGGGAAAGATTGAGCACAGGAGTAGATGGGAAGGACAGAGGATGAGATGATTGGAGGGCATCACTGATTTAATGGACATGAGTTTTTGGCAAATTGAGAGATAGTTCAGGACAGGACTTGCTGGCGTGCTGCAGTCCATATGGTTCACAAACAGGTGGACATGATGTAGTGACTGAAAACAACAACAACATTAGCATTTCTTTTAAACAGTAAAAGCATGTAGGAGGACCTAACTATTGTGTGTGTGTTTAAAGCAAGTTTTGTGTTAGTAATCTTTCAAATGTAGTAGGTTGAATTCACGTATCACTAGGGAGATAAAACCTAGAACTCAGCTGAGTACACACACACTCTTATAGGAGTTTTTAAGTTTCTGTTTATGTGCCTTATGATGTGGAATTATATGAAACATATATCTAGGTCTTATGCTTATTTCATCAATATTAATATCTCTTATGTGAGAGGGATTATATCACAGATTCTGAAGCCATACTCTCTAGCTTCAAAACATAGTTCTGTGAGCTGAATGACTTTGTAAAATTTATTAACTATGTTGTGCCTCAGTTTCTCCAAGTATGAAATTAGGGTGATGATGATGATGTGACTACCTATCTTATACTGTTGGTAAAATAATTTACTACATAACTGCATAACCCTGATACCCAGAATTATATAAATTATCTTAGGTGTTAGTATTGTATAAGACATGACTTTTACCCAAATGAAGTTGATTAGTATGGTAATAATTGTCTTATGATGTAAAGAAGTGATGAGTTATTTAGAAAAGGGCAGCATCACACTTTATGGTCTACAGAGTACTGTATAGATGATACTCAGTTTTAATTTTTTAAATGTAGTTGAGAAGACATCTAATTTCCTATAAATACTATAAACAAGCAACAGATCCCAAGGATAACCTCACATATGAGATAATGCCATTAATTCAATTTAATTACAAAAATTACAGTCCATACCCATGTTTGTATTTAAAAAAAAATCAAGTGATTCCAGCTAATAGGTGACTCATAAACTATTGAGCACTGATTCAGTTACATGGTTCAAAATGTTAACAGCCCTGTTTTAAAGTACATCAATACAGTATACTAACACATATATATGGAATTTAGAAAGATGCAAATGATAACCCTGTATACGAGACAGCAAAAGAGACACAGATGTATAGAACAGTCTTTGGGACTCTATGGGAGAGGGTGAGGGTGGGATGATTTGGGAGAATGACATTGAAACACGTATGTTGTCATATGTGAAACGAATCACTAGTTCAGGGTCAATGCATGTTATAGGATGCTCGGGGCTGGCATGCGGGGATGACCCAGAGGGAGGATAAAGGGAGGAGGGAGGTGGGAGGGGGGTTCAGGAGGGGGAACTTATGTAAACCCGGGGCAAATTCATATCAATGTATGGCAAAACCAACCAATATAATATTGTAAAATAATTTGCCTCCAATAAAAAAAAATTAACTACAAAAAAAAAAATAAAGTACATCAGTACATCTACTAAAATGTAACTATCTAAGACCCCTTCATCTTACAGATACCCACTTTATTTATTTTTTAATACCTTATTTCTCCAATAATGCTATTCATTACACGTTTATGCCGTCTGCAGAGGGTAAAACAAGAAAGAAAGCAAAAACTCTATTCCTCACTTAATTGAGTTGGTCTCTGCTAAAATAGGGCTTTCCTTGTGGCTCAGCTGGTAAAGAATTTGCCTGCAGTGTGGAAGACCTGGGTTTGATCCCTAGCTTGGGAAGATCCCCTGGAGAAGGGAAAGTCTACCCACTCCATTATTCTGGCCTGGAGAATTCCTTGGAATATAGAGTCCATGGAGTTACAGAGAGTCAGACACAGCTGAACGACTTTCACTTTTTTCAATCAATTATGTTGCCTTTTTGCATTTCTTTTTCTTTGGGATGACTTTGGTTCACTGGTTCTTGCACATTGTTATGAACCTTTGTCTGTAGTTCTTCAGGCACTCTTTTACTATTCACCAGGTAAAGAAAAAAAGTGAAAGATTGCATGCATGCATGCCAAGTTGCTTCAGTTGTATCCCACTCTTTTGCAACCCGATGGACTGTAGCCTGCCAGGCTCCTCTGTCCATGGCATTTTCCAGGCAAGAGTACTGGAGTAGGTTGCCATTTCCTTCTCCAATCTAATGAAATAGGCACTTTTATTATCCCAGTTTTGAAAATAAGAAAGCTGATGTTTGGTGTGGTTGGAAACTTTCAGAAGGTCACATAGCTGGTTAGCAATACCTTCAGGAATCAAACCTAGGAATTCTGATGTTAGTTCCCACACCTTTAACCATACACATATTTTTTTGTCACTCTGTGTTCTTTTCCACATATATTCTGAAAGATACACGGACACATTAATGGTCAGCTCTGTTTTTACAACAATTTTTCACATTTATTGAGCCTCCTTCCTGAAATTGGTAAGC
This sequence comes from Moschus berezovskii, assembly GCF_049115385.1. Taxonomy (NCBI): domain Eukaryota; kingdom Metazoa; phylum Chordata; class Mammalia; order Artiodactyla; family Moschidae; genus Moschus; species Moschus berezovskii. The sequence continues at coordinate 30,534,607 of NC_142488.1, read as the reverse complement.
GTTGGTTGCTTTTAAAAAAACATCATTGAAATGGTCTTTAGTGCCCCGCCCCTCACTCTTGTCATTTATTTCTAACAAAAAGGTAAAATTGAATTCTGGTATAAAGACTAATATAACTATACAATAATGGTTAAATAAGTAGATAACTAAATAAAGCTCTTCTAGCCAACCAGTCCATTCTAAAGGAGATCAATCCTGGATGTTCATTGGAGGGACTGATGCTAAAGCTGAAACTGCAATACTTTGGCCACCTCGTGCGACGAGTTGACTCACTGGAAAAGACTCTGATGCTGGGAAAGGTTGGGGGCGGGAGGAGAACGGGACGACGGAGAATGAGATGGCTGGATGGCATCACCGACTCTGTGGACATGAGTTTGAGTGTACTCCGGGAGTTGGTGATGGACAGGGAGGCCTGGCGTGCTGTGATTCATGGGGTCGCGGAGAGTCGGACACGACTGAGCGACTGAACTGAACTGAACTTTCTGAGGGATTTCATCCTGAGAGTCCCTTGGACTGCAAGGAAATCAAACCAGTCATTCCTAAAGGACATCAACCCTGAATATTCATTGGAGGGACTGATGCTGAATCTCCAATACTTTGGCCACCTGATGGGAAGAGCCAACTCATTGGAAAAAACCCTGATTCTGGGAAAGATTGAAGGCAGGAGGAGAAGGGGATGACAGAGGATGAGATGGTTGGATGGCATCACTGACTCAATGGACATGAGTTTGGGTAAACTCCAGGAGTTGGTGATGGACAGGGCGGCCTGGCATGCTGTGATTCATGGGGTCGCGGAGAGTCGTACACGACTGAGTGACTGAACTGAACTGAACTGAACTGAGGAGAGCCTGCTGAGGATACTTATTTAAAATATTTAGCAAATTGATAATAAAATTGCATACTGTAAATAGATCCTCATGAGGGACTAGACAGCACAGTGACCAGTTAGGCTTATTAAAGTCAATATTGGACTGAAAATAAAATGGCCAATCATTTCTGAGTCATCTCATTCAGGGAATAGATAGAATAGGGAATACAGAGCCTAACCCATTGTAGAGATGATGGAAAGTAGGACATAAGAGTAGCCATAAGAGAAAAGGTGATAAGAATGATATACTGCCTACCCACCAGTTTTCTGGTTTGCCTGGGATGTTTTTATTTGAAAATAAAATCAATTTATGTCCAGATTATTGCATTAACTAATTGTTCATAAGTATCTAGGGATTTTTTTGGTTCCTAAGCTGGATTATCTAAATAGTACCTTCCCTAATGTTACACTTATCCCATGTTCTTAGAAACTATTCTGGTTTCTTAATATTTTTGCACAGTTTGTACTCAATATAGCCTTTTGTTTTGTGTACATTTAGTTGGATAAGCTAAAAACTATGAATTACTTAATAGTTTATTAAGCATATTTCTAATAATATTAATCTAAAGTGATATGTGAGGAGGCAGTAGATGGCCTCAGAATCTGTGCAGAACCAATGACCTGTGTCGTTTCTAGGTATCTTTGTGTGTATGTAGGACTTGCAAGTGTTGGAAGTTTCCTATTAAAGTAAAAGAAACAATAAAATAAACTATGCACATAGGCAACCAGTGTTTTTTCCTGTTTCATGTTGTTTAGCATATACTGTTACCAAAGGAAGTACTGTATACTCTCCGCTGTAACTTACTAGAGACCCAACCTTGTTTTTGTTTTCTATTACTCTACCTTTCTGTTAATTGTTGCTCTTCACTTCTAACTGTCAGATATAATAACTACCTTTCCTTAAATATTTCCATGACTTTATTTCCCAAACATTATTTCACATATATGCTAAGAAATGGCAACCCACTCCAGTATTCTTGCCTGGAGAATCCCATGGATAGAGGAGCCTGGTGGGCTACAGTCCACGGGGTCGCAAAGAGTTGGACACGACTGAGCGACTTCACTCACTCACTCACTCATGCTAAGAAAGGATGAAATAGCCTAAGTATGAGGTAAACTTTGAGTGACTCTTCAGTCATTGGTCTAACCACATTTTGAAGACCAACTTGACATGAGTTAGGGCAAGAATTCAGTACCACTGAAACATTTGAAGGAAATAGAAGAAAAGTCATACTTAAGTCATAAAATGTGAATATGTATGAAGGGAACAACAAATTTTGTCAGATTCTTTAGATATATAATAATTTATAAGAAATAGAATTATTTACAGAGGTATAACACAATCTAAGTTGGCCAAATCTAAGCATTTTTAATGATAAATTTCACTGTTGGCCTTTTCTCTTGTCATAACAACAAAAAAAAAGATTCTTAGTTGACATTAGAAAACAAACATTGCTGACATTTGTATCAAGTAATGGTATAGAAATTTAATTAGGACCATGACAGATTTTTTAAAATCTGGTAAGTGTAACAAATGCATCACTTCAATAAAAATTCTGGCAAGAAATACATAATAAAACACCTAGTATGTATCTGTGTGTATGAAAAATGTATACTGTTTTAATAAGGAAAAACAGGCTTTAACAATCACATATTACAACATTTTAATCTGAAGACATTATCTTCTGATAGGCAAAAAGCTTACTGTATTTCTCTGGGGATACATCTGTACTTGAAATAATTTGTCTCATATATCAGGTTTAATTAGTGAGTCAATTGTAAATATTCATTGTGTAAATCGTGCTATAAGAAATTGAAATCCATATGAAGTAAATATTTAATTAAAAATTAATTGTAAACTAGCTTTAAAAACTTTAATATATTTTAAAAATTAATTGCCTTGAGAATCCACGTTTTCCCAAAGAGGGAAGCAGGGAGCTGTACTTTATACCAATGATCAAGGTCCTTATTCATGGATAGAAAGGTTGGCAGAAAATTTTAACTTTTAAACCCACCATTTTCTGTATGGCACTTTTACTTCTTCTAAGAGACAACTTCATTTTTAAAAATGAAGTCTGGGCATTGCATATTTGATAGTCTTTTGCAGATAAGGGAATTAGCTAATACTAGAATATTCATTAATATTTATTTTTGGAGTTAAGTTCTGGCAAAATAGAGAATACGATTGAAATGTTTCAGTAGTTCTGTCTTTCAGCTGTTGAATGTGTTCAGAAAGGTCAATTTAAGCTTTTCTGTTTTAATCCCCAATTAGGAGTAAATATATATATATATAATTTGAAGAAGTCATAAAAGAGAAAAAGAGATACTGGAAGAGACTTAAATACAGTATATGTTAATTTACTGCAGTGCTATGTACTGTGGTGTTGGAGAAGACTCTTGAGAGTCCCTTGGACTGCAAAGAGATCCAAGTGGTCCATTCTAAAGGAGATCAGTTCTGGGTGTTCATTGGAAGGACTGATGCTAAAGCTGAAACTCCAATACTTTGGCCACCTCATGTGAAGAGTTGACTCACTGGGAAAGACTCTGGTGCTGGGAGGGATTGGGGGCAGGAGGAGAAGGGGACAACAGAGAATGAGATGGCTGGATGGCATCACCAGCTTGATGGACATGAGTTTGAGTGAACTCCGGGAGTTGGTGATGGACAGGGAAGCCTGGTGTGCTGTGATTCATGGGATCGCAAAGAGTTGGACACAACTGAGTGACTGAACTGAACTGAACTGATGCACTGTTCAAGATTTCATCCACTGTGGGGAACCTTTTCCATATTCCTTTATCTTCCTCTACTCACTTTGAGTTCAGGTGGTTCTCACATTTGATTTTTAAAGCTATTAACTCACAACTCGCTAAGGGTCTGACACGACTGAGCAACTTCACTTTCACTTTTCACTTTCACAAATTTGAGAAGGAAATGGCAACCCACTCCAATGTTCTTGCCTGGAGAATCCCAGGGAAGGGGGAGCCTGGTGGGCTTCCGTCTATGGGGTCACACAGAGTCGGACATGACTGAAGTGACTTAGCAGCAGCAGCAGCAGTTTTAGTTGCACTTTGTGTTAGCATTTCAGCAAAAGCATAACATGTAAACCCTTGATCAGTTTGGCAAGAATATAATTTCTTTTTTGATTGTAGAACCAAGAGATAAGCAAAATAAAATAGAAATCTAAGTACTGGAGGAAAAAACCTAATATATTTGATCACATATGCTTTACAAAGTTGCAACCTGAGTTTCAAAATAAGTATTTCATGAATCAAGCAATGACTTTCTGTTTCCTTTGCTAAAAAAAAAAAATATGAAGACCATAAAAAGGTAAAAAACATGAGCAATATTTCCTAATTGTCTTTAATATATGTAACTGAATATACCCTCATGCTTGAGTGATAGGGAAATTAAAAGACTTGGCCAAATTAAAGTAACCAATTTATGATATATTGGCCACCAAAATATTATTTTAGTTATTATTTTTAAAATTCCTGGCTGACACATTTGAAATGTTCCCAGTCCTGGCTTATATAACTCAAAAAACACAGACTAAACATGACTTTCAAGGGCAACTCTGAATGTTAATGTTTCCATTTTTGGCCTCATGGCAGAAAGAGTTTTATTAACCAGTGTAAGCTCTGGAATGTCAAAGGCGTGATAGGCAGTACAGACTCCACACACAAAATAGATGCATACTCATTTTATTCTAAATTGCTTCACTTGAAAATGTGCCATGAAAATCTGGAGAGAGGAAGTAAAAGTAAGTGACTTTATAGTGCTCTAAAAGTTGAGACTTGAAAAATAAAAGTCCTGGGATAAAAATGCTCCAGTATTCGCATTTGTGATGTAGCTAATCCTCTTAGGTTCCCTTACACCTGCCATACAGTTTGAATAACTAAGAGCAAGTCCCATAGGTGCCAGGCAGCCTTGACTGCAGGTTTTCTAGAAACTAACAGGCTTTGTGGGCTTCTCTGGTAGCTCAGATGGTAGAGAATCTGCCTGCAATGCAGGAGACCTGTGTTTGATCCCTGGGTCAGGAAGATCCCCTTGAGGAGGGCATGGCAACCCACTTGAGTGTCCTTGCCTGGAGAATGCCATGGACAGAGGAGCCTGGTGAGCTACAGTCCATAGGGTTGCACAGAGTCAGACATGACTGAAGTGATGTAGCACGCGTGCATGCACAACAGGCTTTGTCTCAAACCTACTTCTTTTTTCTTGTAATATATAACATATTCTAAGAAGCAGAGTACATGATTAGGAACTTTACATACTCATTTAGTCATTTCCAGATAATAATTAGTGTAGCAGGATAAGATCTTGGTGGAACTGGAGCTCCCAGGCCAGGTGTCTTGGATCTAGACTGGCCTCCTCTGGTTAGTCCTCCTCTATTTACCATCTATTTATTCCTCTCTGCCTTCCCCTGTTTATCTTTATAAGAAATCTATACACTGTGATTTTTAAAAGATTGGAACACTGTTTGAGGTTATATATACTTGATAATATAATTGTAATTACACATTTAAAAAATAGAATCTTACCCATTAGATTGTAGTCTGTGCACAGTCAACAAGGGCCAAACTCATCTGTACATATTGCCCTCACCCCTGCACGTGGTGCTGTTCATTCAATAAAGAATTATTGATCTTTAGTTGTATGGAATGTAATGAGAAGGACAGAGAGTGTCTTTGTTCTAATGGACCTCATATTCCATTATGTAAAGATAAACAACACATGACTAAGAAGAAAACTCCAAATGTGAAAATGTGATATTAAGAAAGTTGTATGACTCAGGGAACTCAAACCAGGGCTCTCTACCAACCTAGAGGGGTGGGATGAAGCCTAAAGACGGAGGGGACATATGTATCCCAATGGCTGATTCATGTTGATGTTTGGCATAAACCGACACAACACTGTAAAGCCATTATCCTTCAATTAAATAAATTTTTAAAATGAAACAGATAAAATTAAGCTGTATGATTTGAGTTAATAAAAAGTTGTAGAAATGGTAACTCAAAAGCAAATTTGGGTAGCATCTTTATGAAAAGCCTTTCTGAGCAGGTGACGCTTAAACTGAGTACTAAATGATAAGAAGGAGAGATTATTTAAAGATATGGAGAAAGAGCAATTGGGGGTAAAGCAAACAGTTTTACACACTGTTAAAGAGAGAGAAGATAAGTGTGACTGAAACATAGTGTCAGAGGGTGAGAATTGTATGCAGTTACTTTAGAGAGGAAGGAAGGTACTAGGCCATATAAGGATTTCTGGTTACATAATTTGGATTTTCCTTCTTAGTGTCATGGGACCACATTGGTTTTTATCCAGGGGAATGCCATCCGATTTATAGTTGAGCGGAGGAGAAGGAACCAGCAAAGAAACTAAAAAACAGTTCTTAGTGAGATGAAAGGATAATCAGGGAAGGGCGGTACCTGCAACTCGAGAAGAGGGAAGGTCCAATATGGAGTGGTTAATTAGACTGGTAATTGGAATGTCAATTAAAATGGTATCACAAAATGGCTATTAGATTTGGGAACCTGGAGGTTGATGGCAACCTTTATTAGAGATGTTTTAATGGGATAATGAATAAAGAGAATAGTAGGGTGAGGGAGTGGAAAGAGTGACTGTAGAAAACACAAACTATTTTTTAGTGAAGAGGAACACATAACAAGGCAAAGCGATCAGGGTTTTGGGGGTCAAGAGTTTGTTTTGTTTTGGTTGTTAATGGAGAACTCTAGAGGAGACACTGAAGACGCTCGAGGCAGCCAGGTATTTTAGGAGAAGAGTCCTTGAAAAGGTGACAGGAAGTGGGATGAAGGACAGCACATCTTTGTATGCCTTTATCAGCAGATGCTTTCTCTCTCTTTACTTTCACATTCAGTTGACAAAAATGTGCAAATCTTGCTGAGCACAATAGCAGAAAATTTGCTTGAAATGGTTCTAGTCTAATAAAAATTGCATTACTCAAAGCAGAAATGGCAGAAATGAATCACCCTCATTTGGGAAAAAAATGTTTCATGGCATACAGAGCAGGAGACTTTTAATTTCCTTTTAAAATTTTATCTTTCAGGTGCTTCAAGAAGACCTAGAACAGGAACAAGTCAGAGTCAATTCTCTCACGCACATGGTAGTGGTTGTTGATGAATCTAGTGGTGATCATGCAACTGCTGCTTTGGAAGAACAACTTAAGGTCAGATTATTTTCTTTAATACAGTAAATATGTCATTCAAAATAATTGCTTGCAATTCAGAAAATATTTAGAATATTTAAAACATTTTGTATATGGCAAATATTAAGCATGCAATGTATTTGTTTAAACTGATTCAAATTATGTCTCATCTGTGGGATATTTGTGCATAATTCCTTTTCACTATTCACTGTTCATAGCAGCTTCTTGGCCTTTGAGGAAATAAATAACTGCAGATCTGTTTTTTAATTATAGTTGAATACCATATATGAGATAACTGGTAGTGGAATATTCTTTATGTTCTCTTCAAACCTGCAATCTGAGGACAAAAGTTAAAAAAAGAACACAAAAAGAATCACATTCAATCAAATAAAAAGTCTAACACCTTCATTATGTTTATTCCTGGAAGCCTTCAGTTTTAAGTCTCATTAGGATGTAGCAGAATTTTTAAATCATGGAAGTTCCTTTGGAGCAGACACTTAGCCTATCAGTCTCTCATTCAATCTTACTCATAGTAGTTGTGTCCTTGGAAACTTAACTCATACATATTGATAAAGGATAATGTGAATATTTCATATTTTTATATTTTCTTCATAATTGAAAATGATAAAGTTGTATTTTTTCATTTGAACAATGTGTATATGCATGTACCAAACATCAACATTAAGGAAAAATACAGCAGTTTATTGTTCAGAATGTAAAACGTACATTCACATATTTACACAACCACAGATTATATTTGAGGCATTCATTGTACCCACCAAATGCCTGCCTTTCCTTGTGATGGTTAGGGGCCAATAGTCTGACACGTCTCAGGATCCAATCAGTGTGTGTTTAAATAGCTTTATAAGGCCACGATTGTTCTAAACCTAGTTTCTCTTACCTAACCTATAACACGATTTCTTAAAGCTTTATCTCTGTTTTCTTCTCTTTTTGTGTGAATTGTATTTTTTTTAATCCCAGTGAAATGTCATTTCATAAGGTTACTGCTTTAGTCTGCAATCTCCAACAATATTATCTCACTCTCCATCATTAAATGAGAAAGACAAAGCTGTTGAACTGCTACAATTGAGCATTTAATATATACTAATGATTCATGTTAATAGCTTATGTTTCAATGAAATTGCGAGGATTACAGATCTAAAAAGGTTTATGACACTCAATAATATAATGTCTCATTGCATGTGTGATCAGATTTGTTTTACACACACATGCACACACACACGACTTGCTAAAGGACTGACAGGCTGCTGCTACACCCATCTTAAGAAATTCCATAGTTCTGATACAATAACGTTGTGACCATTTACAAATAGGTAAAAATCTAATATTCAGTGTTTCTTAGAAATTTTCAGAAACATTGAAAGAAGGCCTGGAGGCAAAGGTTAAATGGGTTGGGTGACTGGTTAAAAAAAAAAACAGAAACTTTTCTAAGTCATAGAGTATTTCCAGTGAAAATAACAACTGAAAGACATGCAGTTTGGCATCACCAGACCTAGTACAACTAGCTTTAGAATATAATTATTCCAAGGTGATGCCTGTGGGACTAGGCCACCTTGAAAAATAGTCCAGAGCACTCACAGATGGTGGTGACTGGGTTAGATCTTAGGTAATAAATTAAGAGTGGTGGCCCTAAGGTTTTCTATATTTATTATCCTACTTACTCTCATTTTTTTAACCATATTTTCTGCCTTTAATTCTTTGACCCAGAAACATCTACTAAGATAGCTGTGCACGTATTGGCTGTTCCCAATTCACACAAACTCAGTTCATATTTGTCCGTGATTGCCTCCCCCTTAATTAGTGTTGAAAATAGCCTCCCAGGCTCCTCTTTCCCCCTTAACTCCGTTTCCCCTTGTGATACCTCATTTCCTGCACTGTCACCTGATTTTAGATAATCAAGACTGGTGTCTAAAAGAGCAGAGTTAAGGGACTTCAGTGGTGAGGAGGCCACTGCTTTAGCCTCTCTTTCTTCCTATTCCAACAGTTTCCTTAGTCTCAGAGGAATCCATCCATGTTTGAATTTTATGCCCATTGGTTTGAATTGCCCTGAAACACTGGGCTCTCATTTCACTTTGAAATTTTGATAATTCTTTCTGAGGTCCCTTACGAGTGATACAATCTTATCTTACCCAGTTTACTTTTTATAAGGAAGGAGAAGAGGGTGAGAAGTTGATAGACAAGGAGGAGGAGAGAAGAAATAATAAAGAGTAAAAAGATAAATACATTAGAGGAGTCGCTTGAACAACACCACAAATGCCCTCTGTGTGTGTGACAAGAAGTCTATGTATACTTCAGAGACTAAACTACCATGCTTCATACTGGGCCCTGAGGAATTCTGTTAGAAGTAATAGTAAGAATTTTAGGAAAAAGAAACAGGTATATGGACTCAGTACAGTGGGCGGGGGAATTGGCAGGAAACCAGGGAGAATCTTTAAGAGCTTTTGTTGAAGTAAGGTCTGGTCATCCCACACCTTCTTTCTCCCCTCAGACCTCCCATGTCACCACAATGCCTTAACCCATTTCTCTCCAATTTGCAGAAGTATCAGAGCCTCAAAATGGATACCCAGTTGTCTTTAGGAAAGAGATACAAATGGGGGAAGACTCGGAAAGGAAGTCTTTGATGTAATTCAGTAACAGAGAGAGAGATGCGCTTCCCATCTTGAGTTAGAATTCTAAAAATACTCCTCATGGAATATCTTTACATGTATTGACTTAGTTCTGTGAACTCTGTTAGAAGTTAGATTTTTCTCTAACTTTAAAAGACTTTTAGAAGTCTTCTTTTTAAAAGGTTTGAAGAAAAACAAAGTTAGGTCAGAACATATGCTTAGGGATTCTGAAAGATGGCATGACTTATGAAGGATAATACTCTGAAAAGTGCAGTCTCTTGTAAATTAATTTGATTCTGTCTCTCAGAGGTTCAGCTTGTCCCTCAGCAATGTCACCACAGTTCAGAAACTTGTCCTTAGCTTTAGAGGTTTCTGTGATATCAGTAGACTTGTAAGCAGTGATGCCAGCTGACTGATTTTCCTGAGAAATAGCTTGGCTAAAAACTAAGGTAAGTAATTTATGTGGCATCTTCAGTCATGGAAGATATTACCATACCTCTTTCTTTTTCTTTTTTTGATGATTACTTTTAATGTCTTTACTATGTCAGAGGGATTATCCTGGGTAACAGAGGTAAAATGGTGAGCAAAAATGAAATGGGTAATTTGCTAGCATGCTGCCTTCCTTGGAACCTTGAAACGAAGGTAGTCATTTCTTAGGCTCCCATTATGAATTCAAATGCTGATTCCTTGTCACTCTTGGTTGCCATGGTAGGCCTGGTGGCTGCTCTCTTGGTACTTGCAATCTAACAGAGGAAATAAACACTAATTACATGATTTACAAAAATGAGCAAATATTTAACAATGGACATAACTTATTTCTATGAGAGAAAGGAAAAAAGTTTGTGACAACAGATTAGTCTGACTTAAGCTGAAGCTTGAAAGCTTGAAATGATTCCCTAGTAAAGTGATGTTTATGATCTAAAAGACACATTGGATGGAACTGTATGAAATATATGTATAAGGGGATTGGTGGATGTGCATGTGGTTTCCAGGAAGGAGAAACAATATATCAAGTGAGCATGACACTCTAAAAAGTGAAAGTGTTAGTCAGTCAGTCATGTCCAGCTCTTTGCGACCCCATGGACTGTAGCCTACTAGGCTCCTCTGTCCATGGGATTTTCCAGCAAGAGAACTGGGGTGGGTTGCCATTTCTTTCTCCAGGGATCGAAACCGGGTTTCCCACATTGCAGTCAGATTCTTTACCATCTGAGCTATGAGGGAGGCCATGGTACTCTCAAGAAATTGAAAAAGAGCCAGTTTGGTTGCAGTATTAAAGTTCAGAAGAGTGGAGCTAGCAAAGGCTTGGTAGGTAGACAGGGGCTTATCTAAGAGCTAGACTTAAATGTGTCATACTAAACTCCACCATAATTCATTCAATCAACAAACATGTATTGAGCAACAGCCTTCTGCCAAGATGGCGACTAGGACCACCATTATGGGAGTGGGTGGGGGGCACGGTCATGGTACCTGCCCTCCTGGACCTACACTAATTAAATGCAATTAAGTGTAAAATTTTGGTCATGATGAGTTCAGTGTGACAGATATATACCTTACTAGATGACTTTATCTTGCTCCAGGAGGTAAAGAAAGGCCTACCTAAGTGGCAGAAAATGAAGTCTGAATATTAATAGAAATTGATTAGGCAACAGTAGAGAGCAGGAAGGTGTTTCAGATAGAACTACTGTATTTATTCATTCATTCAACAGATATGTATTGAGTACCTACTAGGCGCCAGTCAGAAGTCTAAGATTTGAGGTTAAGTATGGACAAAACTCCGAGAGTTGGTGAGGGACAGGAAGGCCTGGCGTGCTGTGATTCATGGGGTTGCAGAGAGTCGGACACGACTGAGCGACTGAACTGAACTGAACTGAACTGATGGACAAAACATAAATTGTTCCTCTCTGAAGCTTACGTTCCAGCAAGCATCAGAATATCTAAGCAAGCTTTACACTATGAAAAAGGTTCTAAAAACTATAAGGGAAAATAGACTGGAGAATGAAGCATTTTTACATGGAGGTGGTCAAGGGAAACTTTGCTGAGAAGGTGGCATTTGAGCAAAAAGTAAAACAAAATAAGGGAGGTGTTTCGGAGGTGCATAGGTCCTATTTTTTGTTGTTGTTGTTGTTTTTTTTTGCATTTCGGGGCTGGCATGCGGGGATGACCCAGAGGGAGGATAAAGGGAGGAGGGAGGTGGGAGGGGGGTTCAGGAGGGGGAACTTATGTAAACCCGGGGCGAATTCATGTCAATGTATGGCAAAACCAACCAATATAATATTGTAAAATAATTTGCCTCCAATAAAAAATAAATTAATTACAAAAAAAAAGAAAACTGATAAAAGACTATAAATAGAGCATAAAGGAAGCCTATTGTTCTAGGGAGATAGCTGTTTCTTGAAAAAAAAGAATCAGAAACCTGGTGAGGCCAGTAGCTTTTACAGAAAATGCTCTAATGAAAACATTTTCCTGACAAAAAGTAGAACTATTAAAATCTCATTTTTAGACATGTTCTTCTATACAGGTTTAACACTTGAGTGTCAAGCTAAACATATTAAATGTGTCTAAGGCCACAGACCTGTGAGGGTTTCTGGCATATAAAAAGTGTGGATTATTTTGCTAAATGACCTCAATGTTAAAGTTATTGTCTAAAATTTTGGAGAATTAAAGGTATGTCAATGGATACATTCAAGTAGCCTCTTTTGAAGAAGAACAACCCGGAAAGTACAGTTTTAGAGCAGATTATTAACATAAGGCTATGCATATATGTATAGTTTCTTGCTCATCTAGTGAACTTAAAAAACTTTATTGCATAAAAGAATGATTTTCAAAGTTTAGAAAGGTCTCTAAGAACTAGGATACATTCATTGAAATCAAGACATTCATTGAAATCAAGACTTGACATCAAATGACATTGAACAATTTGTACAAATATTATGTGGTAGTATCAAGACACATTCTTTGGTGGCTATATCAAGTTGGTTGACCCAGTGGAATGGAATAAATTGAAAATGTTTTGATTTCCCTGAAGTACTTTGCAAAGTCTCTCATGAGATGTCTATGGATACAGTGAGCCTTCCTGTTTCTATGTGGGTTGGTGGTGAATGTCTGTGTTTTAGTATATTCCTTCTGGTTATCTGATTCATGTGTGAGATAATTGGGCTGAAAATGATTGGACCCCTTTATTCAATCCTCAGAGTCAGAAAGTTTGGGGAATCCATTTGATGATATAGTTGGGACATGGTGTAAATTTCACCCCCGAGTGAGTGGTTAATGGATGAGTTCCTCTCCCCAGTGACTTTAGAAGTTTTATAGCAATGTCCTGTGAAGTTAGAATGTCACATACAAGTGTCGTATACTTGTATTTCATGTTTTAAATCAGAATAGGCATATTTACTGTTTGAAAGTTTATTGCTTAGTTAAGTTTTTGATAAGAAAGATCTCAACTCCCATCTATACATGTGAGAGTATGTATGTGTGTATATAGATACACATGTACACACACATACACATAAATGTAAGTATTATATCACTATATACATCAGTTCAGTTTAATTCAGTCGCTCAGTCATGTCTGACTCTTTGCGACCCCATAAATCACAGCACACCAGGCCTCCCTGTCCATCACCAACTCCTGGAGTTCACTCAAACTCATGTCCATCAAATCGGTGATGCCATCCATCCATCTCATTCTCCGTCGTCCCCGTCTCCTCCCACCCCCAATCCCTCCCAGCATCAGACTCTTTTTCAGTGAGTCAACTCGTCGCATGAGGTGGCCAAAGTATTGCAGTTTCAGCTTTAGCATCAGTCCTTCCAATGAACACCCAGGACTGATCTCCTTTAGAATTGACTGGTTGGATCTCCTTGCAGTCCAAGGGACTCTCAAGAGTCTTCTCCAGCACCACAGTTCAAAAGCATGAATTCTTCGGCGATCAGCTTTCTTCGAAGTCCAACTCTCACATCCATACACGACCACGGGAAAAACCATAGCCTTGACTAGACGGACCTTGGTTGGCAAAGTAATGTCTCTGCTTTTTAATATGCCATCTAGGCTGGTCATAACTTTCCTTCCAAGGAGTAAGCATCTTGTAATTTCCTGGCTGCAGTCAGCATCTGCAGTGATTTTGGAGCCCAAAAAAATAAAGTCTGACACTGCTTCCACTGTTTTTCCATCTATTTCCCATGAAGTGATGGGATCACATGCCATGATCTTCGTTTTCTGAATGTTGAGCTTCAAGCCAACCTTTTCACTCTCCTCTTTCACTTTCATCAAGAGGTCTTTGAGTTCCTCTTCACTTTCTGCCATAAGGGTGGTGTCATCTGCATATCTGAGGTTATTGATATTTCTCCCAGCAATCTTGATTCCAGCTTGTGCTTCCTCCAGCCCAGCATTCCTCATGATGTACTCTGCGTATAAGTTAAATAAGCAGGGTGACAGTATACAGCCTTGACATACTCCTTTTCCTATTTGGAACCAGTCTGTTGTTCCATCTACAGTTCTGACTGTTGCTTCCTGACCTGCATACAGGTTTCTCAAGAGGCAGGTCAGGTGGTCTGGTATTCCCATCTCTTTCAGAATGTCCACAGTTTATTGTGATCCACACAGTCAAAGGCTTTGGCAGTATATACATACAGTTATACAAATGCAAGTACATGCTCATATATACATTTACATTTTATCCATGTGTATGGATGCATGTGTGTATGGAAGGAGGGGAGAAAGAGAGACCAACTGACCTTTGATACAAATTTAAGATTAAATTAAAGCATGATGACATAGATTCTTAGTAAATTAATGTGATCTTGGATGTAGCATAATGTCTAGATTATAAGGACTAATAATTATGTTCTGTGCTGGTTCAGATACACTTTTAATATCTTAACTGAATTTTTCAGGCAGAATGACAACCTGTAAAGAAAGTTTGTAGAACCAGGAGTTATTTAATTTTAAGAAAAACCTAAGTAGAGATAAGGTATATGTGAGCAGTTTTATCTTATTGAAAAAGGAAGATATTTTCTCTGTTTTACTTCAGAAGGTTGTGCTATCAAAAGTAGGCACAAGTTGATAAGCCTGTATGTCTTCTGCCCAGACCTCTTTCCTGAATGCAGTTTTTTCTCTCCCATTTTCTGCTGGATATATGCCCTGTGAAGTTCAAAATGGACCTCAAATACAGCAAGGTGAAACTTAACTGATTGTGTCCTACTTGCCTCTGAATTTGCTTCTTTTACTGACTCCCCCAGTTTTGTTATTGCACCACCATTCACCTTGACACCTGTACCAGAAAGCTGGAGGCATTCCAGACGCATCTCTTTCCATTCTCTTGTGAGCCCTGTCATGTAATCAGTCAAAACATTGCTGCACTGTCGCTCATATTCTTTGCTTCATCTTGGTTCCTGTTACTATTTCCCAAGATAGAGCCCATACCTGCAACCCCTGGAAATCCTTGCCTGAATTCTTATATTGCTTCAATCCAATCTTCACATTAAAGTCAGTGCAGAATTTCAAGAGCCTACATAATAGAGTTTCTCCTCTGCTAAATCCTAAGTAACTTACTGTTCTCCAGAGACTCTCATCAATTAGGCCTACAGTGAATAACTGCCCCCCCCCGAACTGTCTCTCAACACTTACCTCCTATTATACCCCTCATATCCCTCAACCTACAGTCCCTTCCTCCAGGCTGTTTCTGATCCTCTGTATATCACCTTTGTACAAGCCACTCCTAGCACTCAGAATACTCACCTTCATCATGTCTGCTTGGAAAAGTCCTACCTCATGTAGCAGACTGAGTTCAGATTTTCATTTGTGAAGGTGGTATTTTTACATAGTGATGATCACTCCCTTTTTGGTGCCATCTGTATACTACGATTGTGCCTCTGTTGTTTGGAAGGAAAATAGTCTACTAAAAAGTAACTCTTCAGAAAGGCTAAAATGTCCCCTCGTCTGTCATGACTTGGAACTGGTTGAAAGTTGCTCAGTCGTGTCCGACTATTTGCAACCCCATGGACTATACAGTCCATGGAATTCTCCAGGACAGAATACTGGAGTGGGTAGCCTTTCCTTTCTCCAGGGGATCATCCCAACCCAGGAATTGAACCCAGGTCTCTCATATTGGAGGCAGATTCTTTACCAGCTGAGCCACAAGGGAAGCTCAAGAGTACTGGAGTGGGCAACCTGTCCCTTCTCCAGCAGATCTTCCCGACCCAGAAACTGAACCGGAGTCTCCTGCATTGCAGGCAGATATTTTACCAACTGAGCTATGGAACTAGGATATGGAAATAAAAGGGTTTATGGTACATACCTTTGGAATAATTAGTGTGGGGAAAAAAGGCTATGAAATGTTAAATCCTACAGAATTAAGAAATAGAGGTTATTTATGACGAAGAATACAGAAGAAAATAATTTTGATATCTCTCTCCGGTCTCTAATTTTGTATTTGCCAAATAAAAAGCATGTTTAAAATAAAAATAACTTCAAATGTGGCAGAAATACTTTCACTGAGTAAAGTGTCAATGACTGTTGCCCATGAAGCAGTAATTATAATTATTAGCACTTCTGTGTGCTCATTATTTCCTAAGAATTGTATACAGTATGTATGTAATGCTATCTCTGTTTCACAAATGAGAAAGCCTATATGTAATGAGGCTAAATCCAAGTTCATGTAGTTTGCAAGTGGCAGAGCTGAGACTGCTTAGACTTTGTCCTGATCTCTCAGTTTCATCGGAGAAAATTATGTCATGACCTTTAGAAGATTATTATAGGGGTATATATGCAAATATGTTAGAATTATAATATTCTTTATGAATATTAAGTGTTAATTCTCATGTACTCTAAAAAGAATTCTGGCCCTGTTGGTCTCTGAAAAAAATCTAAAATTTATACTATGGCACAATTTTTTTATTATTGGAGTACTCTGAAAAGTACACAAATCATAATTCAAGTTTGAAGACTTCTCATGGGTCACATACCCGTAGTTCCACACCCAGATAAAAAGATATTATGTTGCCAACATTCAAAATGCTTGTCAAGCCCTCTCATAGTCATAAATTGGTTCCACCTCTATCCTGATTTATAATACCTCAGATAAATTTTGCTGTATTTTTCACTTAATGTAAATGGAATTGCATAATAGGTTGATTCATGACTTTTTCCACTCAACATTGTTTGTGAGATTCATTCATATTGCTTATATTAATAGCACTAGTTCATTAATTTTTCTTTTTATGAATATACCACAGTTTAATTATACAATCTACTGTTAAGAAAATGTGGGTTGTTTGAAGTGTCGGACCATGGCATTCTGCTATGAAAATAATTATACATATCTTTTGGTGAATATTCGTATGCTTTTACATTGGATATTCAGCCAGGATTGGGATTGCCAGATCATTGAATATATGTATATTTAGCTTTATAGGTATTACTAGAGTTTTCTAAAGCTGGTTTATACAGTTTTTTCTCTTCAATAGTCAATAAAGATACAAATTGTTCTACATCTTCTTCACTACTTGATACTATCAAATTTTTAATTTAACCCTTTCTGATAGTTGTATAATGACATCTCTTGTTTTAATTTGCATGTAATGATGACTCATGAAGTTGAGCACAGTTTCAGTTTATTTCAGTTTTTTATTTGAAAGACATCATTTTTGAAATGCCTGTTTTTCTACTGAGTTTTTATATTTCTCTTAGTGACTTGTGGTTATTTTCAAAATATATATTCTGGATGATAATCCTTTGTTTCCTATATTACAAGTTTTTTTTTTCCCGCTAAGTACCTTATTTTTTTATTCCTTAATGAATTACTATTTTAATAAACCGAAGTTTTAAAATCATTATACCCTACTTTAATATTTTCTGTTATGGTTAGTGTATTTTTGTCCTGAGTTTAAAAGTAGCACTTCCTACTCTAAGACCTAGAAGATATTTTCCTGGAGGGCTGTATAGGTACTTTATTGTTTGACCTTTCATTTTGCATTCCATCTCATATTTCTGGTGTGAAAAAGGAATGAATGTCCATTTTTTTTCCTATTTAGATCCAGTTGAAAGAGCATGATTTATTGTAAACAGTGTTCAACAGCGTCACCTTTAGTCAAATGCCTATACATGTGTGGCTCACTTTATGGACTCTGCTTCTGTGTGTACATTTGCCAATACTTATGTCAATGAGACATTGTCTTAATTACTATAGCTTTCTAATATTTTTGATACTGGTAGTATAAATTATACCAGTAAAAATTATACCAGATGATTAAACAGTCAAGAAAAAAATTATTCAAGATTATTGCAATGACGGGTCAAAGACGTTTGCAATAGGGGAGAGAGACTGAACTCCGGTCCGCTGAACCAAAGGTGGGAGAATTCTTAAGTGCTGGGATGAGCTAGTGTAAAAAGATTAGAGCACATTAAAAGGTTGGATGGTCAATGCGATTAAGCCATTTTGTGTTTGCTAATTGTCCCTTATCAAAGTTAGGCTCCTACCCTCCCACAGAGTCTGGAAGACATGGGCCCTATCTTTCTTGATAATTACATTTCAAAGGGATGGCTAACAGGTCCTTGAGAAAGATATTCTTGGGTTGTAGGCTATTTACACCTTAAAGGGGCAGATTAAAAAAATTTACAACTTCTTTCTAAAGTGAGTGCTCTGAGAAGAGATGTTGGGGCCTATAGTCTAAAGTTTAATGAAGCTATGGAGAACACTGAATCTAGATTGTCCAGGGTAAGCCCTTCATATTTGTATTTATTTTCTTCTTTTTAAAGATCGTGTTGACTATTTTTATTCATTTACTTTTCATATCAATTTTGGAATCAGCTTATCACCACCTCCTCAAAAATGTTTTGGTTTTAATTGGATTTCACTGAATATTTAGATTAATTTGTGGTAAATGTCTTTATTAAATAAAATATTTTAATTTATTAATGAAATATTCTTTCATTTATCCAGGTCTTTTATTTTCACTAAATAAAGTTTTATGGTTCTCAAGATAGTGGGTCTTAGACTTTCTATGTGATTTCTTGCTAGGTTTTTGATAGTTCTGGTCTTGTTGCAAATAGTTATCTTTTAAGTTTTTCATTTTTTATTTCCTGTTGCTGATATTGAGAAGCACACTTTGATTTTTGTTCCTTGGCCTCATATCTAGAAATGATGCTTAGTTTGCTTTTTAAGTTGAGTTGTTTCTCTGTAGTGTCACTCAGATGTATGGACCCAGGTGGTTTGGGGTTAATGGCAGTTTTATTTCTCCCTTTCCGATCATTCATCTTATTAATTTCTCTTGAATTTTTTTTTTCTGCATACTCTAATACAATGAGGTTATTGTTGTTGTTTCTCATTTTAGCTCTCAGAGGTGATGCTTTTATTAAATCACTGTCAAGTATGATATTTCCTGTATGCTTGTTGTTCACACCTTTTTCTCCTAGTGTTCTAAAAGGTTTTATTATTACTGGATGTTAATTTAATCAAACTTATTTTTCAGGATAACCTGAGACAATCATATTAGTTTTCTCCTTTGTTCCATTAATACGTAAAATCACGTTCAGTTCAGTTCAGTTGCTCAAACGTGTCCGACTCTTTCTGACCCCATGAATCACAGCACACCAGGCCTTCCTGTCCATTACCAACTCGCGGGGTTCACTCAAACTCATGTCCATCGAGTGGGTGATGCCATCCAGCCATCTCATTCTCTGTCGTCCCCTTCTCCTCCTGCCCCCAATCCCTCCCAGCATCAGAGTCTTTTCCAGTGCGTCAACTCTTTGCATGAGGTGGCTAAAGTATTGGAGTTTTAGCTTTAGCATCAGTCTGATCTCCTTTAGGATAAACTGGTTGGATCTCCTTGCAGTCCAAGGGACTCTCAAGAGTCTTCTCCAACACCACAGTTCAAAAGCATCAATTCTTCGGTGATCAGGTTTCTTCACAGTCCAACTCTCACATCCATCCATGACCACGGGAAAAACCATAGCCTTGACTAGATGGACCTTTGTTGGCAAAGTAATGTCTCTGCTTTTTAATATGCTATCTAGGTTGGTCATAACTTTCCTTCCAAGAAGTAAGCATCTTTTAATTTCATGGCTGCAGTCAGCATCTGCAGTGATTTTGGAGCCCCAAAAAATAAAGTCTGACACTGTTTCCCCATCTATTTCCCATGAAGTAATGGGACCAGATGCCATGATCTTCGTTTTCTGAATGTTGAGCTTTAAGCCAACTTTTTCACTTTCCTCTTTCACTTTCATCAGGAGGCTTTTGAGTTCCTCTTCACTTTCTGCCATAAGGGTGGTGTCATCTGCATATCTGAGGTTATTGATGTTTCTCCCGGCAATCTTGATTCCAGCTTGTGCTTCTTCCAGCCCAGTGTTCCTCATGATGTATTCTGCATATAAGTTAAATAAGCAGGGTGACAATATACAACCTTGACGTACTCCTTTTCCTATTTGGAACTACTTTGTTGTTCCATGTCCAGTTCTAACTGTTGCTTCCTGACCTGCACACAGGTTTCTCAAGAGGCAGGTCAGGTGGTCTGGTATTCTCATCTCTTTCAGAATGTTCCACAGTTTATTGTGATCCACACAGTCAAAGGCTTTGGCATAGTCAATAAAGCAGAAATAGATGTTTTTCTGGAACTCTCTTGCTTTCTCCATGATCCAGTGCATGTTGGCAATTTGATCTCTGTTGCCTCTGCCTTTTCTAAAACCTGCTTGAACATCTGGAAGTTCACGGTTCACATATTGCTGAAGCCTGGCTTGGAGAATTTTGAGCATGACTTTACTAGCGTGTGAGATGAGTGCAACTGTGCAGTAGTTTGAGCATTCTTTGGCATTGCCTTTCTTTGGGATTGGAATGAAAACTGTCCTTTTGCAGTCCTGTGGCCACTGCTGAGTTTTCCAAATGTGCTGGCATATTGAGTGCAGCACTTTCACAGCATCATCTTTCAGGATTTGAAATAGCTCAATTGGAATTCCATCACCTCCACTAGCTTTGTTCATAGTGATGCTTTCTAAGGCCCACTTGACCTCACATTCCAAGATGTCTGGCTCTAGGTGAGTGATCACACCATTGTGATTATCTTTGCTTTTTTTTTTTAATGTTAAAATAGCCTTGCATATCTGAGATAAACCAAACATGGAGGCTATGTATAACCCTTTTAATGTTTTGCTAGATTTTTTTTTTGCTAACATTTGACTTAGAATTTTCCCATTGTGTCCATGAAACAGTATTGTTCTCCTTTCTTGTGATATGCTTGCTAGGGTTAAGTTCCTTACTATGGAGAAGAAAATGGCATTCTACTTCAGTATTCTTGCCTGGAGAATCCGAGGGATGGAGGAGCCTTTGGGATGCCATCCATGGGGTCGCACAGAGTCAGACATGACTGAAGCGACTTAGCAGCAGCAGCATGGAGGCTTGGGAACTTACCATTTATGCCTGGAATTTTCTTTATGGGGGAAGTTTAAATGAGAAGTCAGTATATTTAATGGACTTAAGACTTTCTATTTTTGATTTATGTTTTTAAAAATAGTTTACCTCCATTTTCCAGATTTTCCCTTTTTTGTTGGTTCAAGTAAGCTTTGTCTTTCTAGGAATTTTTCTATTGCGTCTAAAATTACAAATATATTCATATTCAGTCCATATGGAATTTAATAATATATTTATCATTGAAATTTAGGAAATGTGATATGAAGCTATGAATTTCTAGCCTTTCTGGAGAAAACAAGTGATTTAATGATCCTGGGTCTGTATTCCTGCATACTAACCTCAGTGGGAACTGAACAGATCTGCCCACTTTACCATGAGCTCTCCATTTAGCTGCAGTCCCCATCCCTCCTCATTCCCTTACTCCTAGATTATTTTATGCATTTTATTTTATGTACCTCTTGGAACGTGTGATTTCTTATATGTGGAATAAATTTCATGGCAAGAGTTAGAATGGAACATAGAGGGATTTCCAGTCACTTATCTGTAAATAAGGCACATAATGAAAAATGCTCCTGGTTTAAAAATGCGAAAGAAGAGATTTTTAACTCTTGTACAAAACTAAGTTTTATTAGACTGTAGGTAAGCTACAGAAACCTAGTAAAGTTAGAATCATGCTGAAATGTTTCAGTGTATTCTCTATTAAAAAGTCTATCGTGCTGTATTTATCACACCTGGAAACAAAAGCTGATTTATTTTTCCATCAACTAAGTTCTAAGTCCTTACTGTTGACAAGCATCTCTATAATTCATCATAGTCTTCAGAGCAGTTTCATATTTGTTGACCTGACTCCAGTATTGAACTGTCTAGGAGGGTAGGAGGCAGATACTATTATATCCATTTCACTAGTAGGACAGCTAAACCATGGTGAGATTAAGAGTTTGCTATTGGATATGACCAAGGGGGACAGCATTGAATTGGCTAAGAAATCAGGTTGTCTGTACTTTTGACCTAGTGACATATAGCAACTTAGTTAGATTCAGAGATTCTGCTAAATGCCTAATACCCATTTTAAATATTAAAGACTTAGAATTTGAGGTAGAGAATACAGGGAATTTCATGTAACTCTCACTCCTGTGGGTCTTTAAAAAAATTCACCTCAAATAGCCTTGTTACTTTAAATAACTGATAGATATTAATATTTAATGAAGAAGAAAGAGAAAAAAGGGGCGTTAAGACACTGCTTGGGAGAAAAACCATGTGTTGATAATTACAGTGGTGGTATTCAGCTTTGAGACATTCATTTATTATGTGAAATGAATGTATTTCTACACCAGACATTAAGCACAAGAGTAAATGTGGGGAGAGGGCAGTCTTCAGGATGGTCAGAGGCTTGGAGGCAAAAACCAAAAAAGAACAGTAAAACCTCAAGCTACCAAGGAATGCCTGGAAATGTGATGGATGCTGGAGGGAACACTGTTGTGCTGGAATGCTCCTTAGGACTCCTGTTCTTTATTTTCTGGTGTCCCAATTGAATACACTGATGGGAGCTGGAGAGTGCGGAGTTTATTAAACTGCCACGGAACATTAAATAATAGCCTGCAAACAATAGCAGCAGCAACAACAACAGGGCCTTCCCAGATTTATTCATTAGCACTTTAGAAACTCAGAAAAATAAATAAAATATGGAATTGATTGCTATAGCACAGAAGAACATGCTTCTTCAAGTTAAAAAAATCTCCCTATGCCTTTAGCATGATCACCAAGGCAGTATTTCATTAACGAATCAGATAGTCATATTTACCTTTTCAAAATAAGTCCTTGCAAAGGACACATGTTCTTGATCTAGAAGTGTCAGCATTTTTGATTTTTAAAAAACGTTTTAAACAGATATGGAGCTAAAATAGAAAAAATGTTTTTTAAATCAAATTGTAACAGCAGGCTCCAAATCCTTGTCAGGTAGGTTAGATAAAATGTTTAGTTAAATCTCATCAAACTCCTGCTAAAATTAAATATGAAGAGACTCAAAAAAGATTCAGCATAGTCGTGGTATCCCTGTACGTTCCACTGTGTTATATAGCACAAATCACAAGGTGTAAATTTTTTTGTTGAATGCTCTGTCAAGTGAGTGGCATCGTGAAAGAACATGGGCTTGCAGCCAGATGAATCGAAGGTCAAATCCCATATACTCAATCCTTTGACCTTTCTGTCCTTAGATAAGTTACTTAACCTGTCTGAGTGTCAGTTTCCTCATCTATAAACTGCACCATTAAAAGTGACAAGAGTTCCTGAATTTGGTTAGGAGGTATTACAGGATCCTTTAAACAGAAGTAAGAATGATATTTTCAGAGAAACCTCCAATAAGTATTTCCTAATACATCAAAAGATGATTTTTCACCCTGAACCATATGTTAGACAGTGAAGCTTTAAGACATGCCATTTTATAATATATGTTTCAGTTAACAGTTTCTTTTAAAAAAATGTAAAATTGAGAAAAGAATCATAGACTTGGCTAAACAGTAGTCAGTAATACTCTGGCCATTTCTAACCTCATAATGGGTGCTTTCATTCTTTCTGTAAGTCATTTGATATTATCTCCATTTCACCGTCAGTAAGATGTCAGATGGAGTTGCTAATTGTTTTTAACTGTATATGTGTTTACAAAGTAAGAAACAAAACTCAAGAAATAAATGTTATTTTTCAGAAGCCTCATTACACGTAAAATTCAGCAGAGAAGTATTTCCCAGGGTTTGAAACTGGGATAAAAGGAGATGAGTTGCTGACTGCCTCCCTGTCTTACAAATCTCAGTTGCTGCTGCATTGTATGGTCCATGGCATGTCATTGTTTCTTCCTTAGTGGACATACTCTTGCAGACACTGTATCTTTTAATGCCAATCTTTCTGGGCACAGTTTAGCTTTCACTCTCTTACACTGTCTTCAATAAATTCAAGGGTTAAGGTACTTAAGTTTTACCTCCCAGACTTGTCAAAATTCCTATACTTGCTTTTATCCAAATGTTCTTTTGATAGCCATTTTTCACTTTTGCTTTGAAAAGCCAACTCAACCAAACAAAGGAATTCAGATGAGAAATGTCCTTGGCATGTATTACAATATGAGATGTGAATTAAATGGGAGGGAAAAATCCTCCCCATTGTAGATCTGAGCCTAGAGGATAATGGAGCTGTGATTTAGCCCACGAAAATGTGTTAGAGGAAGTGAACTGACCTTTTGCTTCTCTTACTGCTGAGACAAAATGAGGACATAAATACAAATTAATTCCTTCTTATCATTTTGTGAGACATTATAATTCATTTTTCATTTATGTGCCTAATGTTTACCTAGCTTACAAAAATATGCATTATTCCTAAAAGCTCAGGGGATTTGTGTACTTAAATGGCAACTCGGAGAAAGACTGATTTTTTTTTTTCTTAAGAAAGGAGATTTGTAACCCTAATATAGTGATTTAAAAAAAAATAGCTTCCTGTCAATTCCATTTGATCCAATCTCTTGCACTTGTCTAACAATGAAGTTGCACGCATTCAGGCAGTGATAGGAACCAGCATCTCTGAGTGCTTATAAAAAAAAAGCTGACTGATAATCCAACAATTGCTTAGCTCCATCCTTTGTAATTCAAATTAGGGCCAGCATTTCTAAGCAATAAACAGATAAATCCATAAATTCAAGCACTATGTACATTTTCTTATATCTGTGAATATGGTATTGCAAAAATCTACCTGTGGGAGAAATATCAGTAACCTCAGATATGCAGATGACATCACCCTTATGACAGAAAGCAAAGAAGAACTGAAGAGCCTCTTGATGAAAGTGAAAGAAGAGAGTGAAAAAGATGGCTTAAAACTCAACATTCAGAAAACTAAGATCATGGCATCCAGTCCCAGCACTTCATGGCAAGTAGACGGAGAAACAGTGGAAACAGTAACAGACTTCATTCTTTTTTTTTTTGGCTCCAAAATCAATGTAGATGGTGACTGCAGCCATGAAATTAAAAGACACTTGTTCCTTGGATGACAAGCTATGACCAACCTAGACAGCATATTAAAAAGCAGAGACATTACTTTGCCAACAAAGGTCTGTCTAGTCAAGGCTATGGTTTTACCAGTGGTCATGTATGGATGTGAGAGTTGGACTATAAAGAAAGCTGAGCACTGAAGAATTGATGCTTTTGAACTGTGGTGTTGGAGAAGACTCTTGAGAGTCCCTTGGACTGCAAGGAGATCCAACCAGTCCATCCTAAAGGAAATCAGTCCTGAATATTCATTGGAAGGACTGATGCTGAAGCTGAAGCTCCGATAGTTTGGCCACCTGATGTGAAGGGCTGACTCATTTGAGTAGACCCTGATACTGGGAAAGATTGAAGGTGGGAGGAGAAGGGGACAACAGACGATGAGATGGTTGAATGGCATCACCGACTCGATGGACATGCGTTTGAATAAGCTCTTGGAGTTGGTGATGGACAGGGACGTCTGACGTGCTGCAGTCCATGAGGTCACAAAGAGTCGGACACAACTGAGTGACTGAACTGAACTGAACTGAACCTGTGAGCACACATGTACCATGATATCTAATTCACTTATCTAATTTCACTGAGATCAGTAAAAAACACTGTGCCTGCTTTGTAATAGAAGTGACTTGGATTTAGTTCATTGAGACTGTTCTGAGAGTAATATTTAAGCAATAGAATGTGTTGCTGAAGGATGTATATGCTCTCTTGTGTTGGAAGTGTTTTAAAAAAGAATATACTGCAGTTCTAAACATCTACTTATAAAGATGTAATAAGTACTTTTTTAGAATGAGTAAAATAGTTCACCCTTGGTGGTTCTTAGAAGGCTTCATATAAACACTACAATCAAACAAAATATAAATAACCACCAACACTTATATGACTCAGTTCAAATTAAAACTGTTTTTCAATACATGATTTTGTTTAATATTTGAAGCACTTCTTTAAGTTGCTGGTATGATTATGTTCTTTGAGAGACATATTATTTAGCCACAAATTTGTTGAAAAAGTCATTTGATTTTATTGAGCAGGGGAAGATAAAGAATTGCTCCTAGTATTACAAGAAATTATGGATTTAAAATGTTTCCATAATTTGAAAGAGAGTCAGTGGTAAAGAATCCACCTGCCAATGCAGGAAACATGCGTTTGATCCCTGGGCCAGGAAGATCCCCTGGAGAAGGAAAAAGCAACCCACTCCACTATTCTTGCCTGGGAAATCCCATGGACATAGGAGCCAGGTGGGCTACAATCCATAGGATCACAAGAGAGTCTGATGTGACTTAGCAACTAAACAACAACACACATTGGTAATCCGAGCAGTTGATTGACTTAAGACTTGAATCCAAGTGTTTTGACTCTAGATAATTTTATATTCCCCATATAACACACAATACAATAATGTAAAGTAATTAGCCTCCAATTAAAATAAATTAAAAAAAATAAAATAAAAAATCACAAAATGATAGCATGTTTGTATTTGAGAAGTTGTCCCACTGCGTTATTATTAAAATTCTGCTCTATTTGAACAATTTAAATTCATTTTACACTAGTAACTGAAAGGGGTTCTCTAAAATGCCCCCACTCTAATATGTGCATCTTTACTTATAACGATTTTAATTTTGTGAGACATTTTGTGGTGCCATGGAATCGGTCTCTCTTAAATCTGTCCTATGTAGTTTGTTAGATATGCCATGACAAAATGCCAGAGATCAGATTTCCTAAACAACAGAACTGTGTTTTCTCACAGATCTGGAGTCTAGAAGTCCAAGATATTGGCAGGTTTGGTTCCTTCTGAGGCCTCTCCTTGCCTTGCAAATGGCAGGCTTCTTGCTATGTCCACCCAATGGCCTCTCCTCTGTGCCCATACATCCCTAGTGTCTTTCTAAAGACACTATTTTATTTCCTCTTTTTATAAGTACACTAGTCGGACTGAACTAGAGTCCACCCTAACATACTCATTTTAACTTAAAAGCCCTATTTAAAGGCCCTGCCTGTCAAGGTCCTGTCTTCTAATGCAGTCACATTCTGGGGTAGAGGTCAATAAGGCTTTAACATATGAATTTTAGGCAGACACAGTTCAGTCCATAACATCTTTATTGTGTTCATTTTTGGCACATAGTGTATGTTCAAAAATATTTGTTATTTAAATAGATTAATGATTGGTGAATGAATGAATCAGAGCTTATACTTAACTATAAATTAAATATTGACTGAATATTTAACCTTAGTAGAATTATAAAAATTATCTATTATGATTATTTGAAAACAAAGGAAACTTTTAATGATAATCTTTTTATCCTTTTTATTTATTTTTTTTTGTTGTTTTTTTTTTAGGTAATTAATTTATTTTTTATTGGAGGCAAATTATTTTACAATATTATATTGGTTGGTTTTGCCATACATTGATATGAATTTGCCCCGGGTTTACATAAGTTCCCCCTCCTGAACCGCCCTCCCACCTCCCTCCTCCCTTTATCCTCCCTCTGGGTCATCCCCGCATGCCAGCCCTGAGGATCCTATAACATGCATTGACCCTGATTTAAACTGAAGTATGAAATTGAAAGTGAAGTCGCTCAGTCGTGTCCAACTCTTTGCAACCCCATGGACGGTAGCCTACCAGGATCCTCTGTCCATGGGATTTTCCAGGCAAGAGTACTGGAATGGGTTGCTGTTTCCTTCTCCAGGGGCTCTTCCCAACCCAGGGATCAAACCCGGGTCTCCTGCATTGTAGGCAGACGCTTTACTGTCTGAGCCACCAGGAAATAGTTGCTGTATAATATTATATGTTAAAGGTGTATAACATAAAAATTGTATTCACAATTTTTAAAGATTATACTCCATTTATAGTTACTGTAAAATACTGGTTATATTCCCTGTGTTGTACAATATATTCTTTTAGCTTATTTTGGACCTAATAGTTTGTTGCTACCCCTATATTGCCCTTCCCCTCTCCCTACAGGTAACCACTAATTTATTCTCTGTATCTGTGAATTTGCTTCTCTTTGGTTATACTTACTAGTTTTTTTTTTTTTAAGAGTCCACATATAAGTGATATCATACAGTATTTGTCTTTCTCTTTCTGGCTTATTTCATTTAACATAATGCCTTCCAAGCCCATCTATGTTGTTGCAGATAGAAAAATTTCATTATGTTTTCGTCTGTTGATAGAAATAATATTCTTAAAATAGTTGTTTTAACTAGGTGGTTTTGACTAGGTTGACTGTATAACTAAAATATTTGCTATTGTTTTTAATGACAAAATAATCTGTAGTATAAAGTGTATCACAGTATATTTTGCGATTTCTATAAATTTAGTCTTCAGCAATCTAATATAGAGGTCTTTATGTGAATTTGTTTTATACAATGTCCTACTCAAATCAATAAATTTAAAAGCTCTATGAGACTGCAAACCTAAGATACTACTTCACTAGACTCTAGCTTTGTGTGGCTTGTAGCACTGGAGAGAAGATGGTATATCTATTTAGACGTCTTAGTTCATTTTCTTTCATTTATGAAGATGGTGCTACAGTTTGAGTTTCTCTCTTAGCCCTTGACACCCATCTCCACTGGGGTTGGAGCCCTGTAATAAATGTCCCACAATTTGACCTTTTATATCTGCATCATAAAATCAGGCAAGGGTTTCTCCGTTTGAAGCTGTTTTTTTCCCACAACTAATCCATTACCAGGTATGCTACATGCCATTTTATCTGACGCATCCTTACAATGTAACTAGGAAATTTACTAAAATAACTTCTAATATGTTTTTAAAAAAAATCCCAAATTTTAATTGTAATAATTAAATAGCTAACATTGAATACATTGAGTTATGTTAGCACATTTCCTGTGTATCTTGCATCACTGTTTCAGTGTTAAGGCTTCTGTCATAAACTAATGTAATTCAAAAGTGGTCGAGTAGAGAATGAAAATATAAAAAATGCAAAATCACTTATGTTATGCTTGAAAGTAATATTTTTATTTGACATTTCTGAAGAAAAACTGAAAACTCACCTGTGACTGAGCTGCATCTGAGTTCATGATTATTTTAATATTGTAGTAAAACATTTATTGCTTACTTCTTACCCCTATGTATGAGACTTCCTTTTCTAAAAGGTGGTAGATTAAATACAATAAAAAAAGAGTAGGTCTCTGAGTTATTTAGGAATAGATGGGTTTTGCCATGATGCTAATTACATATATATTATTTGAATCATACGTCAAAGTTTTCTAGTTGGATCAATCCAAATGTGTAGTATCAAGTAACATAGAAATTATGATCAGGCTTATCTTAGATACTGAGTATATTTGTAAAAAATATGAGTAACAAACATTTTTCTAGTTCTTATTCTATACAAAATAAGACATGCCATATTGTGAGATACTTCTAACTCTAGAGGTCTAATATCTATGGGTAAATAATTTTATTATTTATAAGGAAGTCTAAAAAGTTGAAATTTTAGACTCTGAAGTGCATCCTAATAGTGTTGAAATAAGTGATACATTTCTTAAAACAGTACCTTTATACAAAAATCATAACAACACACTTTTCCACCTAAAAAATACTAGTGCTTATTTTATATTACATATTAAAATAGTATGTGCATATAGATATTTCTATTGTTGTTTAGTCACTAAGATGTGTCCAACTCAGTTGTGACCCCATCAACTGTAGCCCACCAAGCTCCTCGGACCATGGGAGTTCCCAAGCAAGAACACTGGAGTGGAGTGGGTTGTCATTTCCTTCTCCAGGGTATCTTCCCAATACAGGGATTGAATCTGCATCTCCTGCATTGGCAGTTGGATTCTTTACCACTGAGCCACTAGTATTAGTGGCAGACTAAAGACAGGGCAACTCTTACTCAGAAAACTATTACTCTACTGAGTTTTCTCAATAGAACAGTTTAGAGAAATAGTGACTTTAAATATTTGTAATAATAATACAGTTAACTTTAAAAATTCACATGTGGATATGATGTTAAGTCAGTACTAATATTCTTCTACAATCAAGATATTAAGCAATTCTAATTATATAAGATTGCTTCAGATGAGAGTCTTTTGATATCCTATTTTTAACCAGAGTTTTATTCTTTTGACATATATTTTCAGACCTAAGAAAGATACACATTTTCCATATTATCAATGACAAATCCTATTTCATTACACATTTATATTTTTCCTGTTTATATTTACTGTGTAGACATTTCAAATAGTGGTGTGATATCTGCCTTAGACTTCTTGTAAGTATCTCTACTTTTCCATATAAGGTGCAAGACAGAAGTAATCTAATGACAAATGAAAAGCATGTGCTTATATAATTATAAGCAGAAGCTGACAGATGCTCTTTACAACTCCTAGTATATATAGAGATTCAAAGTTAGATACTTTTACAAATCATTCATGCCATTTTTAAAATAAAATTCAGTTAACAGGTAAGCATTTACTGATGTTGTGGTGGGTTTTCTCTTCCCCAGGTACTGGGAGATCGGTGGGCAAACATCTGTAGGTGGACTGAAGATCGCTGGGTTCTTTTACAGGATGTTCTTCTAAAATGGCAACGTTTTACTGAAGAGCAGGTGAGTCACATGGGGGATAGTGTATCAGTGAAAGATGTGGAGAGATGTTAAATGGGTACATTAAAAAAATATGATGTAGTTTAATAATTATTCTTCTTTCTCTTTTGAAATTATTTGATTTCTTTCAGTGCCTTTTTAGTACATGGCTTTCAGATAAAGAAGATGCAGTGAACAAGATTCCCACAACTGGCTTTAAGGATCAAAGTGAAATGTTATCAAGTCTTCAAAAACTGGCCGTATGTATTCTTTAGCTATTGATATTATTTAGAGAAACACAGTAGTTTCTACTAACATCCTTATTTG
The DNA here is from genome assembly GCF_049115385.1 of Moschus berezovskii. Taxonomy (NCBI): domain Eukaryota; kingdom Metazoa; phylum Chordata; class Mammalia; order Artiodactyla; family Moschidae; genus Moschus; species Moschus berezovskii. Next base: position 30,503,663 of record NC_142488.1, on the reverse strand, counting down.
GTCTTTCTAATGTTTAAATCTTAAACGTAATATTCATTGTTCTTTCTTAGGTCAGTCTCTTTAATTATATTGTTACTTGTCTTAATTAAAATAGGGAAAGGTGATTGTGGGAAAGATTGAAGGCAGGAGAAGGGGGCAACAGAGGATGGCATGGTCGGATGGCATCATCGACTCAATGGCCATGAGTTTGAGCAAACTCCAGGAGATAGTGAAAAACAGGGAAGCCTGGCATGCTGCAGTTCATGGGGTTGCAAAAAGTCAGACACGACTGAATAACAAATATTTTTGCTCTCTTCACATAGTAGAAAGAGAAACTCTAGTGTCTCTGCCTCTTCTTACAAGGTCATGAATCCCATCATGGGGTCTTCACTGTCATCAGTTCAGTTCAGTTCAGTCGCTCAGTCGTGTCCGATTCTTTGCGACCCCATGAACCACAGCACGCCAGGCCTCCCTGTCCATCACTAACTCCCAGAGTCCACCCAAACCCATGTCTATTGTGTCGGTGATGCCATCCAACCATCTCATCCTCTGTCGTCCCCTTCTCCTCCTGCCCTCAATCTTTCCCAGCATCAGGGTCTTTTCAAATGAGTCAGCTCTTCACATGTCATAAACTCTTTAATGTCATAAACTCATCTAAACCTAATTACCTCCCGAAGGCCCAATGTCTTAATACCATGATATTGGGGGGTGTAGAATTTCAATATATATATTTTGTGGGGACACAATCATTTAGACTATATCATTACACCCCTGGACTCTCAAAATGTGTGTCTTTCTCACATGCAAAATATATTCATTCCATCTGCACAGACCCAAAATAACTTATACAGTCCCAATACCAACTCTTCAGCATATATTGTAAAGTTCAAAGTCTCATCATCTAAATCAAATAAGACTCAAGGTCTGAGGCCGAGCTCTCAAACTATGAACCTGTGAAACCAGACTAGTTATATGCTTCCAAAATACAGTGGTGTGACACGTATAGGATTCCCATTCGAAAAGGGGAAAATAGCAAAGGAGGAAGGGTGACAGGCCACAGGTAAGTCTAAAACATAGCAAGAACAATTCTGTAAGTTCCTAATGCTCGAGAATATTCCTCTTTGGACTGATGCTCTGCACTCCAGGGCCACCAGAGTGGCACCATCACCCCCTGAATTCCACAGGATGGCCTTGCCTCTTCAGTATCACAGTGCACTGCCTGCCCACATGGCTCTGTGCTGCAGTCCCACTCACAGGACTCCCTGTCGTGGCTGCTCCTGAGGCACTAGGTGGGGGCATCCTACTCGCCTGCCCCCCAAAACCTGAGAGGTGGCCCCACCCTTTGAAACACAGGAGAAACTGGCTCTGCCATTTGGGCCTACGGTAGGGGTGGCAGCCCTGATGTCTTTGTATCACCTATATCATTCTTCTCTTTTCTTGATGGGAAGAATGCACTTGTTCATGGCCTGCCTTCAATCCATCCAGTTTTCTTTGTTTCCCTTAGTCCCAGAGGGCAGTTTCTGCTGGTATATTACACTATTCATGGCTTCATATTCACGTATCCATAATGTATACATCTGTACCCTGGCTTCTGATCAGAGAGCTGATTAGGTCTCTGGTTCACATCCACACTAATATCCTCGTCAAATAGTAGATCAACCACACCCTTAGTGTTCACGTCTAAACATCCTTTCTCATATTTTTTTTTTCCAATGTGGATAGACTGAGAATTTTCCAAATCCATAAGTTCTGGTTCCTTTTTGTTAAATAGTTCCTTCTTCAACTGATTATTTTCTTCTCGTTTTTTACCTTAAGCATTCAGATGAAACCATGCTGTTCCTTTCACACTTTGCTTAAATATCTCCCAAAGACATCAGATTTCATTTCATCATGCACAAGTTCTACCTTCTACAAAATACTGGAACATTAACACAATTCAGTCAAGTTCTTTGCCACTTTATAACAAGGATTGTCTTCTCTCCCTTTGCCAATATGTTCCTTACTTTGTCTGAGACCCCAACAGAATGGCCTTTATCATCCATATTTATACCAACATTCTGTTCATGATTATTTATGTATCCTCTAAAAAGATGGAAACTTTCTTTCCAGCTCTCCTTTTTTCTCCCTGGGTCCTCACCAGAATTGCCCTTCAAAGTTATCTTTGTGGCAATCTTGACTTTTTCGAGCATGTACTTCAAAACTCTTTCAGCCTCTACGCATGACCCAGTCCAAAGCTGTTTCTGCATTTTAGGTATTTGTTACAAGAGACACCAGTTCTTGCTCCCAATTCCTATCTTAGTCTGCTTGTGCTGCTGTAATAAAATGCCACAGACTGGTAACTTTAACAGTAGAGATTTATTTCTTACAGTTCTAGAAACTGGGATGCACAATATCAAGTTCCTGGAAGATTTGGTTCTTGGTGAGGGCCCTCTTCCTGGTGAGACAGAGGAAGCTCTTGTATCCCTTCTTTTTTATATGAGGGCACTAATTGCAGGAGACATAAGAGCCTCAGGATTGATCCCTGGGTTGGGAAGATCCCACGGAGGACAGCCTGGCAACACACTCCGACATTCTTGCCTGGAGAATCCCATGGACATAGAAGCCTGGTGGACTATAGTCTATAGCGTCACAAAGAGTCGGACACAACCAAAGCGATTTAGCACACAAGCAGATCCCTAGCATGGGGGCCCTACTCTCAATACCTCATCTAAGCATCATTACCTCCCCAAAGCTCCACCTCCTAATAAGGTTAGGCCTTCAAAATATGAATTTTGGAGGGACATAAATATTAATTTTATAATATGTAGGTAAAGTTTGAACTTTGTTTTTTGAAACAGAATTGTACTCTTTGAAAAAGTATAACATACCTGGAATAAGATTACAGTAAAAATTTTAAAGTAGCACTGAAAAGTACCTGTGAATGTTCTGTAAAATTATAAACAGTATAGTTCTAGAATAAACTTGTTTTATAAATCTAATAAGTCTAAAATAAACTTAATTAGATTCTCTGAGAAATACAAGAGTAGCACAAGAAATGATTATCCTCACATAGAAGGGCTTATATCATGTTTTGGAAAATAAGAAAAACATTAAAGCAAACAAAATGGCATTGATTATAGCACCCATATGCTGTTGCTGTTTTTTTTTTTTTAATAGGAGGCTAATTACTTTACAATATTGTGGTGGTTTTTGCCATACATTCACGTGAATCAGCCATGGGTGTACATGTATTCCCAATCCTGAACCTCCCTCCTACCTCCCTCCCATCCCTCCACATCCCATCCCTCAGGGTCATCCTGGAGCACCAGCCCTGAGCACCTTGTCTCATGCATCGAACCTGGACTGGCGATCTGTTTCACATATGGTAATATACATGTTTCAATGCTATTCTCTCAAGTCATCCCACCCTCGCCTTCTTCCACAGAGTCCAAAAGTCTGTTCTTTACATCTGTGTCTCTTGCTCACATATATGGTCATCGTTGCCATCTTTCTAAATTCTATATATATTCGTTAGTATACTCTATTGGTGTTTTTCTTTTTTACTTACTTTGCTCTGTATAATAGGCTCCAGTTTCATCCACCTCATTAGAACTGATTCAAATGCATTCCTTTTTAAAAGCTGAGTAATATTCCATTGTGTATATGTACTACAGCGTTCTTATCCATTCATCTGCTGATGAACATCTAGGTTGCTTCCATGTCCAGGCTATTGTAAACAGTGATGAACATTGGGGTATGCATGTCTCTTTCAATTCTGGTTTCCTTGGTGTGTATGCTCAGCATACACATTCCTTGGTGTGTATGCTCAGGAGTGTGATTGCTGGATCATATGGCAGATCTATTTCCAGTTTTTTAAGGAATCTCCACACTGTTCTCCATAGTGGTTGTACTAGTCTGCATTCCCACCAACAGTGTAAGAGGGTTCCCTTTTCTCCACACCCTCTCCAGCATTTATTGCTTGTAGACTTTTGGATAGCATCCATTCTGACTGGCGTGAAATGGTACCTCATTGTGGTTTTGATTTGCATTTCTCTGGTAATGAGTGATGTTGAGCATCTTTTCATGTGTTTGTTAGCCACCTGTATGTCTTCTTTATAGAAATGTCTGTTTAGTTCTTTGGCCCATTTTTTGATTGGGTCGTTTATTTTTCTTGAATTGAGCTGCAGGAGTTGCTTGTATATTTTTGAGATTAATTCTTTGTCAGTTGCTTCATTTGCTTTTATTTTCTCCCATTCTGAAGGCTGTCTTTTCACCTTGCTTATAGTTGCCTTTGTTGTGCAAAAGCTTATAAGTTTAATTAGGTCCCATTTGTTTATTTTTGCTTTTATTTTCATTACTCTGGGAGGTGTGTCATAGAGGATCCTGCTATGATTTATGTCAAAGAGTGTTTTGCCTATATTTTCCTCTAGGAATTTTATAGAATCTGGTCTTACATTTAGCTCTCTAATCCATTTTGAGCTTATTTTTGTGTATGGTATTAGAAAGTATTCCAGTTTTATTCTTTTACAGGTGGTTGACCAGTTTTCCCAACACCACTTGTTAAAGAGATTGTCTTTTCTCCATTGTATATTCTTGCCTCCTTTTTCGAAGATAAGGTATCCATCAGTTCAGTTCAGTTCAGTCGCTCAGTCGTGTCCGACTCTTTGCGACCCTATGAATCACAGCACGCCAGGTCTCCCTGTCCATCACCAACTCCCGGAGTTCACTCAAACTCATGTCCATCGAGTCAGTGATGCCATCCAGCCATCTCATTCTCTGTTGTCCCTGTCTCCTCCCACCCCCAATCCCTCCCAGCATCAGACTCTTTTCCATTGAGTCAACTCATTGCATGAGTTGGCCAAAGTATTAGGTGCGTGGATTTATCTCTGGGGTTTCTATTTTGTTCCATTGATCTACATTTCTGTCTTTATGCCAGTACCATACTGTCTTGATGACTGTAGCTTTGTAGTATAGTCTGAAATTAAGCAGGTTGATTCCCCCAGTTCCATTCTTCTTTCTCAAGATTGCTTTGGCTATTCAAGGTTTTTTGTATTTCCATACAAATTTTGAAATTATTTGTTCTAGTTCTCTGAAAAGTACCGTTTGTAGCTTGATAGGGATTGCATTGAATCTATAGATTGCTTTGGATAGTATACTCATTTTCACTAGATTGATTCTTCCAATTCGTGAACATGGTATATTTCTCCATCTATTTGTGTCATCTTTGATTTCTTTCATCAGTGTTTTATAGTTTTCTATATATAGGTCTTTTATTTCTTTAGGTAAATTTATTCCTAAGTATTTAATTCTTTTCATTGCAATGGTGAGTAGAATTGTTTCCTTAATTTCTCTTTCTGTTTTCTCATTGTTAATGTATAGGAATGCAAGGGATTTCTGAGTGTTAATTTTATATCCTGCAACTTTATTATATTCATTGATTAGCTCTAGTAATTTTCTGGTGGTGTCTTTAGGGTTTTCTATGTAGAGGATCATGTCATCTGCAAACAGAGTTTTACTTCTTTTCCAATCTGGATTCCTTTTATTTCTTTTTCTGCTTTGATTCCTGTGGCCAAAACTTCCAAAACTGTGTTGAATAGTGTGGGCACCCTTGTCTTATTCCTGACTTTAGGGGAAATACTTTCAATTTTTCACCACTGAGGACAATGTTTCCTGTGGGTTTATCATATATGGCTTTTATTATGTTGAGGTATGTTCCTTCTATGCCTGCTTTTCAGAGGCTTTTTATCATAAATGGGTGTTGAATTTTGTTAAAGTCTTTCTGTGCATCTATTGTGATAATCATATGGTTTTTATCTTTGAATTTGTTAATGTGGTGTACCCCATTGATTGCTTTGTGGATATTAAAGAATCCTTGCATCCCTGGGATAAAGCCCACTTGGTCATGATGTATAATCTTTCTAATATGTTGTTGGATTCTGTTTGCTAGAATTATGTTAAGGATTTGCATCTATGTTCACCAGTGATACTGGCATGTAGTTTACTTTTTTTGTGGCATCTTTGTCTGGTTTTGATATTAGGGTGATGGTGGCCTCTTAGAATGAGTTTGGAAGTTTACCTTCCTCTGCAATTTTCTGAAAGAGTTTGAGTAGGATAGGTATTAGCTCTTCTCTAAATTTTTGGTAGAATTCAGCCATGAAGCTATCTGGTCCTGGACTTTTGTTTGTTGGAAGATTTCTGATTACAGTTTTTATTTCCATGCTTATGATGGGTCTGTTAAGATTTTCTATTTCTTCCTGGCTCAGTTTTGGAAAGTTGTACTTTTCTAAGAATTTGTCCATTTCTTCCAAGTTGTCCATATTATTGACATGTAATTGCTGATAGTAGTCTCTTCTGATCCTTTGTATTTCTGTGTTGTCTGTTGTGATTTCTCCATTTTCATTTCTAATTTTGTTGATTTGATTCTTCTCCCGTTGTTTCTTGATGAGTCTGGCTAATGGTTTATCTATTTTATTTATCTTCTCAAAGAACCAGCTTTTAGCTTTGTTGATTTTGGCTATTGTCTCCTTTGTTTCTTTTGCATTTATTTGTGCCCTAATTTTTAAGATTTCTTTCCTTTTACTAACCCTGGGGTTCTTCATTTCTTCCTTTTCTGGTTGCTTTAGTTGTAGAGTTAGGTTATTTATTTGATTTTTCTCCTGTTGTATGAGGCAGGCGTGTATTGCCGTGAACCTTCCCCTTAGCACTGCTTTTACTGAATCCCATAGGTTTTGGGTTGTTGTGTTTTCATTTTCATTCATTTCTATGCATATTTTGATTTCTTTTGTGATTTGTTGGTTATTCAGAAGTGTGTTGTTTAGCTTCCATATGTTTGTATTTTTAATAGTTTTTTCCTGTAGTAGACATCTAATCACATTGTGGTCAGAAAAGATGCTTGAGATGATTTCAATTTTTTTTTTTAATTTACCAAGGCTAGACTTATGGCCCAGGATGTTATCTATCCTGGAGAAGGTTCCGTGTGCACTTGATAAAAAGGTGAAATTCATTGTTTTAGGGTGAAATGTCCTATAGATATCAATTAAGTCTAACTGGTCCATTGTATCATTTCAAGTTTGTGCTTCCTTGCTAATTTTCTGTTTAGTTCATCTATCCATAGGTGTGAATGGGATATTAAAGTCTCCCACTGTCATTTTGTTACTGTTAATTTCCAGTCTTCATTCCAATCCCAAAGAAAGGGAATGCCAAAGAATGCTCAAACTACCGCACGATTGCACTCATCTTACATGCTAGTAAAGTCATGCTCAAAATTCTCCAAGCCAGGCTTCAGCAATATGTGAACCGTGAACTCCCAGATATTCAAGCAGGTTTTAGAAAAGGCAGAGGCACCAGAGATCAAATTGCTAACATCCGCTGGATCATGGAGAAAGCAAGAGAGTTCCAGAAAAACATCTATTTCTGCTTCATTGACTATGCCAAAGCCTTTGACTGTGTTGATCACAATAAACTGTGGAACATTCTGAAAGAGATGGGAATCCCAGACCACCTGACCTGCCTCTTGAGAAACCTGTATGCAGGTCAGGAAGCAACTGTCAGAACTGTACATGGAACAACAGACTGGTTCCAAATAGGAAAAGGAGTACATCAAGGCTGAATCTTGTCACCTTGCTTATTTAACTTATATGCAGAGTACATCATGAGGAACTCTGGGCTGGAAGAAGCACAAGCTGGAATCAAGATTGTTGGGAGAAATATCAATAACCTCAGATATACAGATGACACCACCCTTATGACAGAAAGTGAAGAAGAACTCAAAAGCCTCTTGATGAAAGTGAAAGAGGAGAGTGAAAAGGTTGGCTTGAAGCTCAACATTCAGAAAACAAAGATCATGGCATCTGGTCCCATCACTTCATGGGAAATAGATGGAAAAACAGTGGAAACAGTGTCAGACTTTATTTTTTTGGCTCCAAAATCACTGCAGATGCTGATTGCAGCCATGAAATTAAAAGACGCTTACTCCTTGGAAGGAAAGTTATGACCAACCTAGATAGTATATTAAAAAGCAGAGACATTACTTTGGCAACCAAGATTCGTCTAGTCAAAGCTATGGTTTTTCCTGTGGTAATGTACAGATGTGAGTTGGACTGTGAAGAAAGCTGAGTGCCGAAGAATTGATGCTTTTGAACTGTGGTGCTGGAGAAGACTCTTGAGAGTCCCTTGGACTGCAAGGAGATCCAACCAGCCCATTCTAAAGGAGATCAATCCTGGGTGTTCATTGGAAGGACTGATGCTAAAGCTGAAACTGCAATACTTTGGCTACCTCATGTGACGAGTTGACTCACTGGAAAAGACTCTGATGCTAGGAAAGTTTGGGGGCGGGAGGAGACGGGGACAACCGAGAATGAGATGGCTGGATGGCATCACCGACTCTGTGGACATGAGTTTGAGTGAACTCCTGGAGTTGGTGATGGACAGGGAGGCCTGGCGTGCTGTGATTCATGGGGTCACGGAGAGTCGGATACGACTGAGCAACTGAACTGAACTGAATTTCCTCTTTCATATTTGTTAGCATTTGCCTTACATATTGTTGTGCTTCTATGTTGGGTGCATGTATATTTATAATTGTTATATCTTCTTCTTGGATTGATCTTTGATCATTATGTAGTGTCCTTCTTTGTCTCTTTTCATGGCCTTTATTTCAAAGTCTATTTTATCTGATATGAGTATTGCTACTCTTGCTTTCTTTTGGTATCCATTTGCATGATATATCTTTTTCTAGCCCTTCACTTTCAGTCTGTTTGTGTCCCTAGGTTTGAGGTGGGTCTCTTGTAGACAGCATATATAGGGGTCTTGTTTTTGTATCCATTCAGCCAGTCTTTGTCTTTTGGTTGGGGCCTTCAACCCATTTGCATTTAAGGTAATTATTGATACGTATGATCCCACTGCCATTTACTTTGTTGTTTGGGGTTCGAGTTTATACACCTTTTCTGTATTTCCTGTCTAGAGAGATCCTTAAGCATTTGTTGAAGAGCTGGTTTGGTGGTGCTGAATTCTCTGAGGTTTTGCTTGTCTTAAAGCTTTTGATTTCTCCTTCATATGATTGAGATCCTTGCTGGGTACAGTAATCTGGGTTATAGGTTTTACTTTTCCATCACTTTAAGTATGTCCTGCCATTCCCTTCTGGCTTGAAGAGTTTCTGTTGAAAGATCAGCTGTTATCCTTATGGGGATCCCCTTGTGTGTTATTTGTTGTTTTTCCCTTGCTGCTTTTAATATTTGTTCTTTGAGTTTCATATTCGTTATTTTGATTAATATGTGTCTTGGGGTGTTTTGCCTTGGGTTTATCCTGTTTGGGACTCTCTGGGTTTCTTGAACTTGGGTGGCTATTTCCTTCCCCATTCTAGAGAAGTTTTCAATATTATCTCCTCAAGTATTTTCTTGTGGCCTTTCTTTTTGTCTTCTTCTCCTGGGACTCCTATGATTCGAATGATGGGGCATTTAATATTGTCCCAGAGGTCTCTGAGGTTGTCCTCATTTCTTTTAATTTTTTTCTTTTTTCCTATTTGCTTCATTTATTTCCACTATTCTATCTTCCACCTCACTTATCCTATCTTCTGCCTCAGTTATTCTGCTGTCAGTTCCCTCCAGAGTGCTTTTGATCTTAGTTATTGCATTATTCATTAGTGGTTGACTCTATATATCTTCTAGGTTAAGCTTTTCTTGTATCTTCTCAATCCTTGTCTTCAGACTATTTATCTGTAACTCCATTTTGTTTGCAAGATGTTGGATCATTTTTATTATCATTTTTTCTGAATTCTTTTTCAGCTAGACTCCCTATCTCCTCCTCTTTGGTTTGGTGGGCTTTTATCATGTTCCTTTACCTGCTGAATATTTCTCTGCTTTTTCATCTTGTTTAGATTCCTGTGTTTGGGGTAGCATTTCTTTATGCTAGAAGTTTGTGGTTCCTCTTTATTGTGGAGGTTCCTCCCTGTGGGTGGGGTTGTACCAGTGGCTTGTCAAGGCTTCCTGGTTAGGGAATCTTGCGTCAGTGTTCTGGTGGGTGGAGCTGGATCTCTTCTCTCTGGAGTTCAATGAAGTGTCCAGTAGTGAGTTTTGTGGTGTCTATGGGTTTGGTGTGACTTTTGGCTGCGTGTATTTTTGTGCTCAGTGTTATGTTCCTGCATTGTTGGAGAATTAGCTTGGTATGTCTTGCTCTGAAACTTGTTAGCTCTTGCGTGGAGCTTGGTTTCAGTGTAGGTATGGAGGCTTTTGGATGAGCTCTTGTCAATTAATGTTCCATGGAGTCAGGAGTTTTCTGTTGTTCTCAAGTTTTGGATTTAAGCCTCCTACCTCTGGCTTTCAGTCTTATTCTTACAGTAGCCTCAAAACTTCTCCATCCCTACAGCACCACTGATAAAACATCTAGATTAATGAAGAAAAGATTCTCCACATTGAGGGACACCCAGAGAGGTTCACAGAGTTACATGGAGAAGAGAAGAGGGAGGAGGGAGATAGAGGTGACCAGGAGGAGAACAGGGGAAATCAAAAGGGGTGAGAGCAATCTAGCCAGTAATCAATTCCTTGTGTGCTCTCCACAGTCTGTAACACCCAGAGAGATCCACAGAGTTAAGTAGAGAAGAGAAGGGGAAGGGAGGAGATAGAGGTGACCTGGGGGAAAAAAAGCAGAGTCAAAAGGGGGAAAGGACAATCAAGCCAGTAATCACACTTCTAAGTAAAAATGGGTACTGAAGATTGGATTCTTAAAGGTACAAAATTGGTAACAAATACCAAAAAACAAAAATTAAAAATCTAGAGTAGAGGTTAGACTCTCAAAAATACAATATTAAAAACACAAAACAAAATTACAAAAGTTATAAAAAATATGAAATTTCCTTTAAAAATAGGGTCTTTCTTTTGCAAGGTAATGGTATGTTTTAAAAATGAAAATTTGTTCCAATTTTAGTATATGTGCTGAAAATTAGGTAAACAGGTCTGATAAGCTTATAGAGATATGCACAGCTCTGTGTGTGTGGTGGTGGGGGAAATTACTGTGAGTTAGGTAATTTGGAAATATCATGTTTTGAAAATGCTATATAACCCCTTGGCTCTGAGTGCTCGGGGTCCTTGTTGAAACCCGCTACGTCGGGCAGACATTTGGACCCTAGCTAGCTGGAAATAAACCTCGCTGTGTGTCTTGCATTATCGTGAAAAAAAAATAAAAATGAAAATTAAAGAAGTAATAAAGAACTTAAATTTTTTTAAATTAGAAAATAATAATAGTAAAATATATATAGGAATTTCTCTGGAGCTGTTGAAGGCAGTGTGGGGTCAGTTCAGTTTCAGATAGTTCCTTGTTCCAGCTTATACTTCTTCTCAAGGTCTATAGGTCCCTTCCAGTGTAGTCAGTACTAACTACAAGGTTTTAATTTGTTGCACCTGTCACTTCCAAAGCGGTTCCCTCTTCTTTATTTTGGCTTCCTCTGTTTGCAGGTCTCTTCTGTATCTAACTTCTGCCCTGACACAAGGGAGCAAAGGTGGTCATTTATTTAGGCTCACTTTTTCAATTGTGCTGCAGGGAGGGAGGAACACTGCAAACAAATATCAATGGCATGAGTGGGGAGTGCTCGTAGTGCCAGGGCCACACTGGGTTTGCCCCCACTCACGGTGTGTGTGCTTTTCCAGTCTACACTGCTCAGGCTCCAGGTTGCTCTGCAGGGGAACTGTCTAAAGCGGGCCTTGCATTCACTTCCCAGGTGTAAGCCACTCAGGTTCAGGTCCTCGGGTACTCCACAAAGGCATGGACTCGGTTGGGCCTGCGTTTTGTGCCCTTCCCAGTTCTGAGCAGCTTGGTGAGCACACTCTCCCCAGGTGGGGTGGTGATTATAGCACCCATATATTTTGAGGGATTAACAAACTTTGGCAATAAGGGGTATCAGGGTTCATCGAGACATTTCAGTTTGAGTTGAACTGCATGGAATTAAAAAAAAATCTACAAAACTTCTCTTCAACTGTGAATTTTATTATTTTCCAGTAAGGGAGAGGCCAATCTAATATTTATTAAGAGCTTGATTTTTTAAGTATTGCATAATTAGGATTTCTTTTCTATTTTTGATCAATTCTGCTAAATGCTAATGATGTTAACTGGGGTGTAAAACAAAGGTGTATTGTAAATAATGTTCATAACTTTACCTAAATTAATATATTTCTATCTGTATTGATATATATTATACATCGTATAATACTTTATTTGAACTAATCTTAAATAAATTTCCTCAGTTAAATTTGTACCATATTACCAAATATTTATTTGTATCATACATTTTTGGCTCCATAGTGACTAATATTCTATAAGCTTTTAATTTAAAATAGATTCACATATGTATTACTTGTTATTACAAACTAGCTTCTCTTTGATATAAATCAATCCTCAGAGAATGTGTTTTTTGAGTGAGATCACTACTGAAGACAGATTTCAGAAAAGTAATCTATGTATCAAACAGTGCAAAAATATCAGTGATACATTTGTAATTTTGTTCTGAAACTATGGGGAGCCATTGGGAGCTGAATAACAATCGTATTTGCATTTCCAGAGCACTCTTTGGTAGTAAGACTTCTCATAGTAAGGAGGCCAATTAGAACTGAACTAAGTAGCACTGGGCATGGAAACAAGGAGACAGACAAGGTTATTTCAGAAGAGGAAATTGAGGCCCATAAGAAAACACATGGCATGGATAAAGTAATAGAAGATAAATAGCAGAGTTAAAATGATTACCAAGATATCCAGATTTAGGTCCAAGACTTTTAAGCTGTTTCAGAACTCATCACATTTGATTCTTTGACAGAAAAATAGCTGCAGATGAAAATTTTTGTTTCAAATAATCATGTGCCTCAATGTTGACATTTTTATATGTAAAAGACATTGCTAGCTCCAGGGCCATGAAAATGCTCTCTTAGTGAAGTCTCAATAATTTTCCAATATGATTAAAATTCAAATTATGTCACCTTACTTGTGAACAAAGTGAAAATATGTTTTGTATAAGTCTTACCGTTTGATAGTTTAAGCCAATTAACTAAACCTGACAGCTGGTCTAGAATTTGAGGTAAAATTCCCCTGCTGACTCAGGCAGTGAGTAAGAATTTAATGTTCATTAAAATATGTCACAATCTGAGACCCAAAACAAGTACCATCTGTCACCAGTTCCTACTGCATACCTAGGTATAGATACAGTGTGCTAAATCTCTCTTTTATTTACAATCAGTGTAATTTATTTTGAAATATTACTGCTAATAACCCATGGGATTTTCTCCTACTTTTCATGTGAGGTGAGAGGAGTCAAGTATTTTATTTCCTCCTGATACATTTTTTTATCCAAATCATGTGGGCCTTATAATTGTTCTATCATCCAAATTAAGGTTTTATTTGGCATAAAGAATAAAAAGCAAAGGAAAGAAGAAACTGAGGTGAATTCTAAGACTGGAAGAATCAAGTAGGCTCTCATGGGAAGGCCCAAATGAACAAGAAACAGGCTCCAGTGAAAAAATACTGTTGCTGTGGCATTTGCCAGCAAAGGACAACTCTGGGAAAGTTGATGATCCAAGAGAGTGTGGTGTGCAGGGACAACAGGAATGCTGTGGGCTTAGGTCACTAGCAAGTGTCTGCAAGATAAGATGGCAGGGACAGAGCACTTATGGGAGCTTGGCAAATCCCTGTGAACAGTGCTGTTTCACCAGGACTTGCTAACTTGACCTCAGCTTTGGTGATCACCCTCACAGAATTCCTCTAGATAGTAACAGTGGTTCTCAGGGCGTGGTCCCTAGACTAGCAGCATTACCCAGAAACTCCTTAGAAAGGCAAATCCTTAGGCCCCATCCAAGGCCTACTGATTCATAAACTCTGGAAGCATAGGGCCCAGCAGTCTTCCAGTTCACAAGCTTTCCTGGTGATTCTTATGCTCCCTCAAGATGAGAAACCCCCACAGTGGATCAATCTACCTAAGTACAACAACAGGTGATTAGAAAGAATTGGATTACTCTGTCTTTTTGTTTAGACGCTTCAGTTGTGTCTGACTCTTTGAGACTCCACAGACTATAGCCCGCTAGGCTCTTCTGGCCATGGAATTCTCCAGACAAGAATACTGGAGTGGGTTGCCATTTCCTTCTCCAGGGGATCTTCCCAATCCAGTGATTGAACCCATGTCTCCTGCATTGGCAGGCAGATTCTTTACCACTGAGCCACCAGAATACTTCTTACATATAGATAACTACTCGTAAAATAGGTACAGGATTCAGTTTTGCCAATTTATGAGAAATTATCTTGGCGTCGATCTCCAAAGTGTCCGTCTGATGAGAATAAGGTGATGACTTTGTGGGCTTTTTGCAAGCATATGTTCTCTTTTCACTTCAAATCATCTAACCTTGACCATACAGAGCATGTTTATCTTGTCTTCTTGAGAAGCTTATCTATTACTTGCCCATTTCTACTGCTGTCCAATCTGATTTATTGGCTGTTCTTTCCTGTTTACCTTGGAGGTTTGTCCAGGTACCTCGCTTCTATGAAAATAAATTATATTTCTTCTTTCAAAAGCCTAGCTGATCTCTGCCTTATATATATTTTCTAGAGCTTCTTTTTGCCTTCTGAATTTTCTAGAACTCTAGTTCTCTGGCACTCAAAGATCTATAATCAATTCTTAGGATGCAGAAATATGTCCTTTTAATACACTAAAATTTAGTAACAACTAAATTGTAGTTATGTAACATACACAAAATCCAAGCTTAGAATAATTTCTGTCTAAGGATAGATGGGAGAAGGTAATTCATTACTATGATGCATTGTATCTGGCACCACCATGGATTTCCTATTATTTTCCTATTAATTATGGTGTGATAGTACTTCAGGAACTTGGAGATTATGAGATGAAGAAAGACTGGGAGAGAGATTGGTTCAGAGCCAACAGAAGAAACACTGAGGCAGAAGTACTACCCTGATATCACCATTTGACAAACTAGATCTAGAATTTACCAGATATAAGCCTTGGCTAGTACAGTGTTTTTGTCATACAGATTTGGGTAAAAAAATTATTGATCTGATAATTGCACAATTTATAATAATGCTGTTTTTACTTTACCTTGAGTTATTATTCCTAATTATATTCTTTAATGGGAAATTTCCCCTTTATTTTTGTAATGTTCACTAAGTGCTTCTTCTTTGGTTGATTGTTAACACAAGAGGCTCCATGTTATTTGACACTAAATCTCTTTGTGTATCCAATTACTTTTATAGATCATCTAAGAAAACCTTTTTAGGTAACAGGACACTACTCATAAATTTCCGATGTAAATTGTTTCCTCTTCTTCAAATTCAGCTTGTATACTTTGGTCTATTGCATTCTTTCAGGCTTAGGAAAAATAGTGAAAAGACAATTATTGAGGAGAAACTAAAAATGCATTTCAAAACTTGCTTTTATTCCCTAAAAATGGCTCGCAGTAAGACTGCAATATAAAGAACACCAGGTGAAGCAAATTCTGAGAAAAGGATGAACTAATTGAAGGAGACACCAGAGCCGTCTGCAGTTCAGAGCTATCAATGCAGGTGGCATGCCAAAATGAGCTACATAAAGTGTCCTTTGCAGGGGGTGGGCGTATATTGATTTCTCTCTGTCAATGATACTTCAGTTCATGAGCAATTGGTGCATCTGTTTCATGCTCATTTATTTGCCATATGCAATGTTAGTTGTTCTTAAATAAATTTGCATTTATTTTGGAAAGACAGGTCTCACAGCTTAGTTTATGTTCATTGCACTTGCTGATGCCAATGAGAGAGGATGGTAAAACGTCCATAAAATAATTCTCTCCTTTCTTTCTTCTTAGTCTGTTTTTACAGATTAAATCAGGGTCTAGCATTGGGGAGATGGAAATGGGATTTCCCAAAGCCTAGGGTGACCTTAATAGATAAAATGAAAGAATAAGCTGTCCTGATCTACTAATTTCACACAAGCTACTTTGTTTACTCATTTTCTATCAACCAAAGAGCATGTGTAGCCTTCCATAGCTCCTAGGAACTTTGGAAATATGAATGATATAAAAATACTTCATAAAACACATAAGCATTTAGTAAACAAGCATAGTGATTCCAAAGGATTTGTGTCATACTCAATTACTTTATTCTATTACTTAATGGGCTTTAAAATTAGCTTTAGAAGATAATTACTCAAATAGCTGAACGTTAATTGAATAACAGATGCTAAAAAAATGTAAAAGTCAGTAAACTGCATAACAAGGTTTTTGTATCTGAATAATGAAAAGTATGTAAAAATCTTATAAAAAGCAAAATATTGCAAATTTATTCAAAGAATCACAGCATTTCAGATTGGAAAGGCCCCTTAGCTATGCTCATCTTCCTAATTCACCATGTTCTCTTTAGTACTCCTGGCATGTGATATTTCATTTGAATTCTATCAGAAATTAAGAGGAAATTCACTAACATCCAAGAGCCCTACCTTTCACTTTAGGACACCTCCAAATATTAAAAAGTAATTTCCATATGTCGATCTCTGTTTTTCCTTTTGAACCAACATTCCTTTTTTTCCCTGACAGTTCTTCAGGAATGTTCAGGTAGCTCATAAGTACCTCTGACTCCTTATTTATTCTAAAATGAATAAAAGTGTTTATTCTGCATCTGACTTTTATTTCTCTCTAAGCTTCTTGGGAGCATTATTTGGATTATAATTTTCTACTTATATTTTTATGAACTCTTGTTCTTTTGCAGGCAGAGTTATAATCTTTTCGTGTCTATACAAATGTGAATATGCATGCAAAAGCAGATTGAACTACAGTGTTTTGGAAAATGTAACCAAGGCTTAGTTTGTATTCTTCCTTGTTTTAACAGGTTTTAAAAACTGATCTAGAAACGAAAAAGCAAACCATGGACAAACTCTGCTCACTCAACCAAGATCTTCTTTCAGCACTGAAAAATACATTGGTTGCCCAAAAAATGGAAGCATGGTTGGACAACTTTGCCCAGCGCTGGGATAATTTAGTCCAAAAACTTGAAAAGAGTTCAGCACAGGTTAGTGATAATCATTAACCTACAATAAATTATCCTTGAGTTTTTGAAATCTGCAATGAGAGAGTGATACTGTAACACTACAGAGGATGTCACTGGATTAGTCCTTGCTAAGTATTCAATTGAATAATAAAACATGGCTCTCTTGCTTGCCTTTGACACTGGAGAATGTGGGAGAGGTGGAGGAGTGAGTGCTGGTGGGCTGAACTAGTTATTGCTTTATAGGGTGGTGATGGTTCAGTCACTATGTTGTGTCTGACTCTTGCGACCCCATGGACTGTAGCCCACCATGCTCTTCAGTACATGGGATTTCCCAGGCAAGAATACTGGAGTGAGTTGCTATTTCCTTCTCCAGCCTTAGAGGATAATCCTTTCCAGTTCATGAGGATGATTGACTTAGACAGTCAGACAAAATGCTAGGAAACTGTGTCATCACACTCTAACTCCAAATCATAGATCCCTGAAATAATGAGGGCATTTAATTGACCTCTGCATTTTACACGTGAGAAAATTAAGTTTAGGGAGGAAAAGTGAACTGTCCAAGGAAAGTCAGTGACAAGAGCAGAACTGGGGTCCACAATCTTTGATTTCACCAAAGATATCTTTCAATTAGTGCAAGTGAGGTTATAATCAGTGGATTTTCTGCCGTAGACTGTTGACTCCTAAAATCATTCAACCTAGTTATACTAACACATATAGGCTGTATATTAGGAAAACATCTATGTTATACTTGTAGTGTCATGTGGTTTTTTGTTAAGAATTGTAAAAGTTTTGGTAATATATTTTTTAAACTTGAAACTCTTATTATCTGATATGGTTAGATGGTGGAATCATGGGCAGTCATTCAAAAATTAACAATATGTTCAGTAGTGTTTAATACATTCTGCCATTTTGTTTTGTGTTATAGAGGCTAACTTTTACTAATTGGTCCCTGTTCATAGCTCAATGCACTATGCACATACCCTTGTTGAAACCATATTCAATAGCTTAAGTCTTATATCTACTCTCTTGTGAGACAGTGAAGGGATTTTTTTTTGAGACTTGGCATCTGATTAGCGGCATTTAGGAAATGTTTGTTGAAAGATGAAAAGATGAAATTTGAAACATTGCTTCCAAAATATATAATTTAAATGATCAGCCAACATACATAATTTTCAATCAAAGTTCCATCTTTCTTTTCAAATCAAATTCATATTTAAAATTTAAAACTTGAAGAAATATCAACTTCAGTCATTTCTCATACAGTCATTGGGCAATAATAAAAATTTCATTGACTGTATTTGGGGCTGTTAGTGGATATACTGGAGAAGGCAATGGCAACCCACTCCAGTACTCTTGCCTGGAAATCGCATAAATGGAGGAGACTGGTAGGCTGCAGTCTATGGGATCGCACAGAGTCGGACACGACTGAAGCGACTTAGCTACAGCAGCAGCAGCAGCAGTGGATATACTAGTGATTTTACCACCAGATCATGATTCTTCTTCTTATATGTAATCTGGCCTTGGCTTACATCATGACCATTGACATTTATGTAACAAATATGTCATATATTAGAAAGTGTTAACTTTTTAAACCATCAGTGATATCATTCCAATATATGCCCATCAGCTCCATAGGTTATTGGTGCTGTAAAATGATCGGTTACAGTATTAAGAAAGACTGGCATTATATGAACAAGAAAGATATTTTGAAATGTGTCTCTAAAGGGATGTAGTCATGGAAGTGTAACTGTTAATAACAGGCTGCACTCTGGTTCATTTGCACTATTGACAGTAGTTTTCCAAACTTGAATCTGCCTGGGAAACTGATTCAAATGCATGGTCCTAGATTCCGTGCCCAGAAAATCTCATTCAGTAGGCTTGTAATCTACATGCAGCCTTTGATAAAGTCTGTCAAACATATTTTTGAAAACATTGAATTGGTGAGACAATGACATATGTGCCAGTCCCTACATTCTGGTGTTCCTCAGTACTGCCTGAAATGGGAAGAAAGAGAGACCTTCCTGGCAGTGTAATATTTAAATATACTCATTCCGTGGAATGATACTTGTGCATCTCATCAAAATCTTACTGGTTTGATTCTTTTAGTTGGTTAATTAAAAAACCTTAGAAGTCTTATTTTTTAATGGCTTAAAAGTTATGAGACTTTGACCTTGGGCAACTTACTTAACTTCCTATTTTTGAATTTTTCAAAATCTGTGATAAAATAGTACTAGCTTTGATTTGTTTAATTCTCTATAAATTGATTTCCAACGTATAACATATATCTGCTCCACTTGCTTCCTGGGATTTGATGAAGATAAAATGAAGCCATAGACATGAAAGCATTTTGAGGGAAAAAATAAAGATTCTCTTGATATGCAAGGTATACTGTCTAGTGAGTCTGGATGGCTTGTTATAGTTCACTGTGATTTTTTTTAAAGGTGTTTTTATGTAGACCATTTTTGAAGTCTGTACTGAATGTTACGATATCGCTTCTGTTGTCTATATTCTGTTTTTTTGTCCATGAGACATGTGGGATCTTAGCTCTCCAACCAGGGAGCAAACCCTCACCCCTGCATTGGAAGGTGAAGTCCTAACCACTGTACTGCCATGAAAATCCCAAGTCCACTATGATTTTTTTAAACATTTTCTTTTTGAACAGTTTTACACTCCTATACCAGACCAGAAGCAAGTGAACAACATTATATTAGCAATTTGCTTCCTCAGTCACTAAACTTGAGCCTTTCTTAAGCTCATGTCTCAGTTTTCACTCTTCAGTTTTTCCCCAGAATGCACCATCATAGACCCAATCCAAATCATTGCTAGGGGCGTGGGACTCTTAACAAGAAAAAAGGGAAGCTACCCAGGGAAATAGGAATTAAAAGGAGATAGAGTAAGAAAAGAAATAGTATCTCATAACTAAAAACAAAAATTGATTTTTTTTTACACGTCAGATTGAATTTGATCAAAATGGCATAAGAATTCTAAGAACCCTGAGAGTATGGTTTTGACTTTAAAGAACAGAGCTCACTTGTATGCATACATTCCAGCGTGTTTGTCGGGAAAAAATAGTCCCATTAATGACACAGTATGCTCAGTCTTTTAAAAATTCTTTTCAATGATTGGGGTAAAGAATGAGCACAGTTCTGGTAATAGTTAAAATCCAGTAGGATATAGGCATTGTGACTGAGATGACAAGGCATCTGTTTATGCTCCTGACTGCTATTCAGGTCAAGGCTTTGAGGGATTTTGACCTTATGAAACAGTAGCGTGGCAAGAGATCAAAACATGGAAAAAAAAAAGCAACTATGAGGGCTGCTCTCTTGCATTTCAGAGTCAGCTTTGGCTTGAATAACACCCGAACATAAGCTAAAGATGCTGAAGTTGATAAGAAGGTGGTCTAAGAAAATAGAAATACCTTTAGTTTCCAAAAGTTAAAAAGAATAATAACCCTTGCCATGTGGTTCCTTAAAATGAGAAATGAGAACAAATGAAATATACCCTGGATTGACTTATTTAAATACTTAAATGACCCTATGCATCCTCCATATTTTTTGTAAATGTGCTTGCTCGTTGACATTTACTCAGCTGCCTTTTTTTTCTCTAAATATCGTGCCCATGATGAACATATTTATTTTTTGATTGTAACTAGGGAATAAGATAGAAATTCATTATAGTTAATATTTAAAACTTAAATATAATTTCAATGATTTGACATATTATTTTCCCCCATTGAACTGAAATCATAGTATACTATGGAAAGAGGATATTATTCATTTGATTTATAATTTATTATGGTAACTAATGTTAGACTTGGCAGCAGGTGTTTAGATGTAAGAATGTATCTATCTAGATAAGTCCCAAAATCTGTAGTCTTGTGATTTTTTTTTTTAAATAGAGAAAATTATCTTCTTTGCCAGAAGTAGGCAACATTCTATGACTCAAATAAGTTCATAAATGTTATTCCCATTTCATCAGTATTTTGCTATATTTCTAATGAGGATTTTTGCAATGTTCTGAACTATAAGCACAAAAATCTTAAAAATTTATATACTCAGAATTCTCCTATTGAACATGAACATTCATGCTTTGCTGTGTAAGTCCATTTAAGTCCTCACGCATGCCCAAATAGAGAAAGTGATTATTATGTATGAATATGTCTGTTCTACATTATTTATGTCCTGGAGAGAGTTTTTCAAACTCCTGCCAGACATGTGAGTAATGTAAAACATGGTTGAAGATAATAAGCTAGCATTTTTTATAATACCAGAAATGCAAATAGATGCAAAAGCATTAAGATGAAATCTGTATTTGCCTTTCTTTTCTGAGTTCATGCTCATTTTTTAGAGATCCCTGGTTTTACTCTCTATAAAATATTTTACATGCACATTCTGACTATATGTGTTCTCAAAGCATTATTTTGTAGACCTCTTGATACATGAAACGTAGTTACAATTGGTTTGCCTCTCATCATTTTGCCAATGATTTTAATTAAAAATACTCTAAGGCCTTTCAATTGACAACCCTTTTCAGTGGTTCCCGAAAGCTCTCCAAGTCTAATCAGTCTGCTGCCAATTAAAAAACAATTTTAATGGCTTTATAAAACCTAGAATTAAAGTAAAATTTCCTCACTTCTTTTAGGTTTCTTATCTTACTTAATTCATGGTCTAACCATCTTGAATTTTAGAGCATCTTTTGGTTAATTGCTTAGGTTAAAGGTTTGATTAGAAAATTTCCAAGTTACAACTCAAATAACTTTGGGAAATAGCTGTATTCTTTTGCTCCCTTCAGCTAAAGTAGAGGTTTGACAATGGGCCTTGTGTATTTTAGTGCAATTGGTTTTATGTTGTAAATTCATTTATCTACTACAACATAAAATGTTGTAGGCACTGCAAATTTAAGAGACTAGAGCTGAATTAACTGTTGGAACTGCTCATTTCTTACTTATAAAATGAAAAAATTGTGCTTCGAAGATCTCTGTAGTGCCCTTCCAGTTTTAAATGTTTATGATGCATTTCTCTTTGCTTGAAATTTTATATAAAACTCTGGAGTAATTAGCAAAGAGATTCCAAGTATCTCTACTATATAAATCTCAGGAGTCAGCTGGAAGATGATAATAAAAATAAAATTTTCTTCCTATTCAAAGAAGGCTGAATTCTGAAATAGTTACATTTCACTCATCATGAATATGTAATTAAAATACCATGAAGATAAAATACTCAGCCTCTATATGATAAATCCGTTGTCTGCTGACAATAAATAACACATCAAGAAATATACAAGGTTTTTTTTTTCTGTATGCTTAATAATCTGCATCTCTAGTTAAAGAAGGTGTCCCATTGCTTTATTTCAGATGGTGTATAGAAGGTCAGATGGATCAGAAAAAGTAAATCCCATTGCTTGTTGAATTTTTGCAAAATGTAGTTAATTCACACAGTTGCTCAAGTTCTGTGTTTAATATGTATCATGAAGCCAACAGATATCTCTTCTTTCTAGCAATTTGTATGAAAGAGAATTTGAAGTGAGGGACAAAATACATAAAACTAAACAGTCTTACAGAATAAACCTTCTTAATTATCAGATAATATTTTCTTAAATGGGAGAACGATTTATTTTATGATATCTCTTCAGTATTGACTCTCATCGTGTCCATGATTCTATTCAAGAAGTTATACTGCCTTAATATCAGTATCAAAGTAGGACAGTAGCTGTTAACTACAATTTAGTTTTCCTCTATTTCTTTGCATTGATCGCTGAGGAAGGCTTTCTTATCTCTCCTTGCTATTCTTTGGAACTCTGCATTCAGATGCTTATGTCTTTCCTTTTCTCCCCTTGGACTGCAAGGAGATCCAACCAGTCCATTCTAAAGGAGATCAATCCTGGGTGTTCACTGGAAGGACTGATGCTAAAGCTGAAACTCCAATACTTTGGCCACCTCATGCGAAGAGTTGACTCATTGGAAAAGACTCTGATGCTGGGAGGGATTGGGGGCGGGAGGAGAAGGGGACGACGGAGAATGAGATGGCTGGATGGCATCACCGACTCGATGGACACGGGTGTGAGTGAACTCCGGGAGTTGGTGATGGACAGGGAGGCCTGGCGTGCTGTGATTCATGGGGTCGCAAAGAGTCGGACACGACTGAGCGATTGAGCTGAACTGAACAATTTAGTTACCAAGCCACTCTCCTTCATACTACACCTAGCTGTGGTAATTCCTCTGCACTTGTTCATGAGATAGAGCATTTTATAGTCTTTTGATTAATAACCCAGCTTCCTTTGTGAGCACCTGACCTTTTACCCCAGGTCCCTCATAAAGTTCAACCTATAAATCCTTTCTGTGCTTAGAACTGGAATCCTTACATCATCATCAGGTAGGTATGCCTTGTGCTACCATGCCTGTAGAGATCATTTTAAGCCTATCTACCAATTATCAGCTAAAGCTGTTGCTATGATTATGCAATGTTTTACACTGTAGAACTGCAGTCTCCCCATACTCATTAAAGGTCAGTCATCACTCTAAAGTTGGGTACATATAAACAACACAACCAGAAACTTCAGTCCATGCTTGTCAACCTGCTTGTACCTTTTTAAAAAATCAGATAGTTTTTCATTTGATTGATTTTGCACAGATTTTATTATTATTATTATAGTTTATCAAGAACTAAAGGGATTTAAGATTGTCATATGCCATTGTGTATACCTTCTGTCTTCTTCTGACTTTGTATATATATGTGTGTGTACACAAACAACATACCCAATTACACCTCTTAAAGTCACCAGACATTTGAACAGGTGTGGCAGCAAGTGATCACAGCTACTAAGAGTTGGATTAAGGAACAGTCGGACTAGTGTTTATAGCTCAGCTGTGCTGCTTACAAGTTGAATCTGCCTGAAACTTTTACTTCTAATCTATAAAATGGAAATAAACTTAGTACTTGTTCTTAGGGCCATTGTGAGGTAATGACAGCTACCACTTATTAAGCCTTTACTGTTTAAGTAAGTAAACACCTAGCTTAATGCCTGAAACATGCAGAGAGCTCTGTAACTGGTAGCTTTTATTACAAGTATTTTAATACTAATAAAAATGATAATAAATGAGGTAACTGATTTTTTATACATTTAATCTCTTTTAGTAAGTTTTTGAAAAATGTTTAAATAGTATCTCACAATGCCAGTATACGTCTCTAACCTCGAAGAACTTACAAAGTCAAGACTATTTAAATAATTAAATGGACAATTAAAAGGTGCAATTAAGAATAAAAGCCAAACTGAAAGAATGATAACAGCACAAAGTTAATTTAAAATGTAAGAACAGATGGTTGATACAACTAGTTGCCCATAAGAAGCTGGCCATAATGATGGAAAATAAGTATTTCCTTTCATTACATGCTCTTTTATATTCTTGAAATATGCTTGAATGTACATATAGTTCCTTTTCACAATGTGCATTTTTAAACAAATGGAAGAGAAAATGTAAAGAAAGATTTTCATTGTTTGAAAATAGTATGGATTTTCCAGACCTACTCAAATTATACAGCCTTATTGAAAGAAGATATATACCCTAGAATGATCAAGATACTGGGCATGTGCTCTTCTAATTTTTCTCACGATGGGAAAAATGTAAAATTTGGAAATTAACAAATATCTCTTCATGAATAAGAAGAGTCAGTATAGAAAAATTCCTGAATTTTCTCTGAACTTTTTAGTGGTTATTACTAATATGTATCCAGAGAGTACTTACTGGGTTCAAACATTACATAGTTGAATTCTTGCGACCAAGATGGGCTGTATATTTGGCGAGGTTCAGTGCAGAATGAATATACAGGGGTTCTTTCCAAAATTGTTAAGAATTTCAAGAGGGTGACGGTGGAGCATGAAACCAAGTGTGAAATCCTTTTGAGTGAGGGGACCTGGGTGACTACAGAGTTGTACTCCCATGACGCAGGTCTTGCTTGCAATACCCTTGTGAGAAATATATTCATATTTTACATATGAAGAAGAAAAAAATCAAAGCTCTGAAATTATAACCAGCCTGCCTCAAATGTTACAGGATGTGAACAGTGAACCTGGTTTTTGAAAATTGTGGAGCCTGACTTAGGGACCTCCACTTTTAATCACTGTAAAAGGAACTAGCTTTCAAACCTAAAGACAAATAATTCTAAACTATTTCTTTTACATTTTTAGTAGCTAGTTAACTGATAGATCAAGGGGATAGTATTTAAAAACAAACGTATTTTGTTTTCATGAAGATTTGCTTGCAATTATTTTGCATACCTGTATTTTTCATATGGAACTCACCTTATTTCATAGTTATTGGTGTGGTTGTCACCTTCACTACTATACTGTGAGATATCTAAAAGTAGAGATTCCATTGTATTCATTTCTGGATGTCCTGTAGTGATATATACTTATGTATCTGATACAATACTTATATAAACATTGTGATTCAGCTGCTGAATAACTTCTTCAATTTTAGATTGCTTTAATGGAATATTAAATATTATGTTTAATATTATGTCCAAAGCCAGAAAATCTAGGTTTTGGAGCACCAGTCCTATTAAATCTAGTTCTATCAAGTGTCTGGTATTATAGAGCTTGTAAATAAGATTTATCAGAATCATGGTTATCAAGCCTCAGACCTTTAAGATTGTCAGGTAGAAACAATATTCACCTTACTCTGTGTTGGTTCAGGGTTCAAAACAAATTTTATTTTATTACTGTATTGTTATTCATTTACTTTTTAGGCTGTCCCCAACCAGTGATCGAACCCGTGCCTCCTGTAGTAGAAGCACAGGGTGCTAACCACTGGACATCCAGGGAATTACCAAAGCAAGCTTTAAATTAATGAAGTCAAAATAATGCAGGCTTCCACTAGGTGTAAAAGATCTTTGTCAATGGGAAAATTTGCTGCCATACTCAGGAAGGAGTTGTCTGCTTCTGGAAGTAGTGAATCCTGTAGTAAAGAGGAGGTTATACTCAGTGACCTCCATAATCCCTTCCTGCCTATATTTTTAATGATTCTAACAGACAATTAAGTGTAAGTGTTCACAGTCAATAACTATAACCACGGGGAAATTTAGTACATAACAAATTGTTTTTTATTCTGGTGTAGGTTTTGACAGTAATTATTAGTCTGTTATATATCATGAATTTTATCCTATGTTTGTAGGGTCAGTGCACAGATGTTTTCTTATTTCATCATCACTAAAGAAATGATGCAGTAGTTTCAAATACAGTACAGTGATAATTATAATATAGAACAATTACACATGTCTGCTATTATTTTATGAAAAACTATTGTATTTTTCTTTCTTATAAGCTTTGCTGTGTTCTTAAACATCTTTTCATAGTATATGATGTTGCTGTTATTCTTTACCCTCCATGGGCACTTCGATGAATTTCATAATAAGTATCAATGAGAAGATATTATAACATTTTAGAAACTAATTACACAGCCAAATACTCAACACACATATTTCATAACATTGGATATAACTACAAAAAAGTTTTGTATTTTTGGAGCCTCTGCACTTTGGTGCCTGCACATATAAAGGTAGAAATTTTCCATCAGAACAATATTTTCTTCAAGCCATCATTGTATATGAAAACAATTTGCCCATAGTTAAAAATATTACTTTGAAAAAATTAAATCCTCTTGAAATCCAACTTAAAAACTCTATGTTCAGGACTTCCCTGATAGTCCAGAGGTTAGGACTCTGTGGTCACTGCAGGGGGCAGGGTTCAATCCCTAGTCCAGGAGCTGAGATCCTGCAAGTCACATCGCTCGGCCAGAAAACTTCCCCAAACCGTGCCCCCTCCCTCCCCCAAAAAACTCTCTGTGTTCTTTTTGGTCAAAGGTAAAATTAATTTGATCATGCAGTTGTCATTTCGTGTCGAGTTCAGTTAGGCTTGAGGTTCTACTTCAGGCATTAAAAAAAAAACCATGCTACTCTCTGCTTTCATTTTGACACAACTTGTCAGTGGACTATATAATTATCATTTGAAGCTCAGTGATTGATTCTAAATAATGTATCTATGGAGATCTTAGAGAAGATAAAATCTGTGCTTGACACATGTAGAAACAGGTAATCTCTTAATGTCTTTTTTTTTAAAACTATTTAGACTATCAAGATGGTAGTCCCTAAGGCCTTGGCGTTTGTAAAGATATGGCTTGCACAAAGGGTAGCACTTTTAAAATGCATTTGCCAAAAGCATTTTTGCATAAGACATCATGACAAAAAGATTCATTACCACATGCCAATTCCTATTTGGAAGCTAAAGGAAGATTATGAAGCTTTCCTGATTGCCTTCCATTGAGGGAATTGGTCATCATGTGTAAGGCAGGGAGGTTCCTCCAAACCTTTTCCTTATCTCTTGACAAATTCAGGAAAATCAGTCAAACTAATCTTGGCCTGAACCAAATGCTTGGCTGTTTGCATGTCAAGTACCTGTGAGTGGATCCATAGCAGACCTGTTTTGCTCTCCTTGGATATAGATCTTCAGAAAAATTTGGATTACTAGAAGTGTAATGATTAATATCACAAGAGATAACTTTTTAGTCCTCAGAACTGGAGGACTGTGAGGCAGAATTGGTGGTTAAGGCAGGAGAGTGTCTCACTGTTTGTGATTTATCAGTCTGGTAATGACTGTGTACTGAAGGGATGATCTCTCATGATGGGTCACAAAACGTAAAAGAGTTTTGATCTATATCTTAAAAAAAAAAGAAAACAACAACAACAAAAACTTTTTAAGGTCTGAACACAAAGTTAGTATGATTCTAAACTGAGAAGACTCAAATGCTAATTTTGGATACTCAAATGTTTTAACTTAATCACTAATTTAAATCAAGAGTAGTATGCGTTTTAGCATTTGAAGAACATTCAGCTTAAATGTATTTCTAGACTGATCACCACTTGATATTAACCATTTATTATAATTTAAAAAGACAGATCGCTTGCTTGATTAAAAAGTCATTTGTTATACAGTTTAAAGAATTTTGTCTCGAAATTTACAGACTATAAATAATCATATATATGAAAACCAAAGATGCATTCAATGAACTGTTTAATAAACATGTAGAGTGAGCCAGGAGTGAAATTGGTGCTGGAAAACTTTAGCAAAATTTATGTTAGTGTCATGAACACTTTAGACAGCATGTCTAATTAAATGTCAGAATGACACCCTAATTTTCCTCCTTTGCCCCCTTTATTTCCCATAGCTGGACCAATAAATTGAAGAGGCACTAAGTTTACTCCTGGTTTTGAGATTACTTGCCTTTGTGATTTCAGTCAACATAACTTAAGTCAGATAAAACAATTTGATTTGGGTTCAATATGGTGCTATTTTGATCTGAAGGTCAATTTACCAACAAGCAGGAACAGTTTCTCATTATTTTCTCTCCCTACTCCGAACAGTCTTTACTGAAGTCTTTCAAGCAATGTGTGACCTCTGTTTCAATACTTCTTGCAGATTTCACAGGCTGTCACCACCACTCAGCCATCACTAACACAGACAACTGTAATGGAAACGGTAACTATGGTGACCACGAGGGAGCAAATCCTGGTAAAGCATGCCCAAGAGGAACTCCCCCCACCACCTCCCCAAAAGAAGAGGCAGATTATTGTGGATTCTGAAATTAAAAAAAGGTGAGAAGCTCTTGCTCATGGCTTTATCCTCAAGCAAGAGTAATTGTTAAGAAGGAAAACTCATTTACAGCTATTTTGATGGCAGTGTTTTTACTTAGTTTTTCCAGAAGCCTCCAGTGTCTATATTGTCAGTTAAGTTAGTGGGGAAAATTATGAAGTAAGTTGTAAAATGTCTTCAAGCAATCCCTGGCCTACCAGAAACTGAATGCTTAATGGAAATGTGAGTTTTTTTCTAGATTGAAAGAAGAAACTGTAAGTGATGAACTGCCATGGATATAGTTTATCCTGAAAGTTTCCTTTTTTTTTTCTAATCAAGAACCTGCTTATTCAGTGCTCAGTTCAGTTCAGTTCACATCTAGTCAAGGCTATGGTTTTTCCAGTGGTCATGTATGGATGTGAGAGTTGGACTGTGAAGAAAGCTTATTCAGTGCTACTTTTGCATTAAATGCCTTTTCCCAGTAATGAAAAGGACATTTTCATGAGGAAGAAGTACACCTATAATAGACACGATCCATTCTGTTAGTTTACGAGAACATAATGTCTCAATCTGCGCGTCCTAAATCAGGAGTAATTACAGAACAGATTTCCTGTTCTTTGATATTTATAAAGTCTTATCTTGGAGGTGTTAGAATTCTTAACTGATCTTTTTGTGGATATTCTCAACTAGACATTGTAGATAAGTAAGGTATTATGTAAATTGGTAGATATATTAAAATGGGAATAAAATGTCATAAATGCAAAAGCTAGCATGAAAATCAGAAAAATGGTACAATTCCCTTTTCATGCCAATTATTATAATTCTAAGATTAAGGAATAACAATAAAATCTGCCTTACATTTCTAAGCAGCATATGTTGGGGAACTCATGGAACACTTGACATTAAAATTTGTGTATACAAGTGTAGGGAAACATGAGAATAACATGTATGTAAAAGTAGTGTCAGATGTTTTAGGCAAAGGAAGAAACACCTGGAGAAGTTTTAAGGTACATCATTTGAAACTTTCAATGTTGTGGTTTAGTCACTAAGTTGTGTCTGACTCTTGTGACATCATGGACTGTAGCCCACCAGGCTGCTGTGTCCATGATATCTCTGAGGCAAGAATTCTGGAGTGGGTTGCCATTTTCCTTCTCCAGGGTCCCCAACCCAGGAATCAAACCCCTGTCTCCTGCATTGGCAGGCAGATTCATTACCACTGAGCCACCAGGTAAGCCCCGGAACTTTCAATAGAGGAGGAGGAGGAAGTCGCTCAGTAGTGTCCGACTCTTTGGGACCCCATGGACTGTAGCCTACCAGTCTCCTCCCTCCATGGGATTTTCCAGGCAAGAATACTGAAGTAGGTTGCCATTTCCTTCTTCAGGGAATCTTCCCAACCCAGGGATCGAACCTGGGTCTCCTGCATTATAGGCAGACACTTTACCATCTGAGCCACCAGGGAGTTAATCTGTGACTTATAGCCTACTTTCATAATTCCACAGTAGACTGCAGGGCTTTTCTCCCTGGTTGGAGCTGCTTGGCTGAGTGAATTCTCTTGTCCAGAGCTCAACAAATTAAAACCTACAGGCTCAGTCCAGCCCACTATTGGTTTTTGTATGGCCCATGAGCTAAGAAATATTTTTACATTTTTAAATGGTTGAAAATAACCAAAAGAATTTCATGACATGTGAAAATTTTCTGAAATTCAAAGGTCAGTGTCCACAAGTAAGGTTTTATCAAAGCAACTTCGGACTCATTCTCCTGTGTATCATCCGTGGTTGCTTTCACATCACAAAGGCAGGGTTGGGTAGTTGTTGCAGAGAGCATATGACCTACAAATCCCCAAATATTTAAAATCTGCCCCTTTATAGGAACATTTTACTCAGCCTCGTTCCTATCAGATGGTTCTCGGATCTTTGAATATTGGCATTCGATGTGGGATGACAGCTTCCAAGAATTCTGCTCATGATAGTGGTTGAAATCTTAACATTCATTGATGGAGAAAGAGTGTGACAGCAAAAATAAATCAGTAAAGCTCTTAATGAATTTGCCTTTTATTAATCTTAATAGCATGGCTATTAATTTGATGCCTTGTTCAATATATGTCTACAGACAATGCCTGGTAGGCACATGGATTTATGGATCCTTTGCAACAACCTAACAGCTTTCCAACAATTATCCAAGCAGAGCAATATGGAAACCTAGTTAACTTACCCTCCTAATGTGTTCATGACCCTCCTAATATGGATATTAACAGAGCAGGTTGATTCCTATTTATCTCTATCTTCAAAAGCTTCTTCTTGGTTCCTGTATTTGGTTGGGAAAAATGTGTTCTGAGCACTTTTTTGTTTTCAACAGAGTGTGACTAAGTGGTGAAATGTTTTGTCTCCTAAATTCTGTTTATATCATATGCTCTCAGCCGTTTTGTTATTTGAACGACATGTCCAGTTAGGAACCTAAAGGATATATTATTTAAATAAAAACTGATACTTATTGAAGATTTTATTATGTATGCAGCACCAGATTAAATGCTTTATTTGCATAGCTCATTTATTCTTCCCACTGACCCTACCAAATAGCTATACCTACCAAATAGTTACGGCTATTATTACTATTACACACAGCTTCAGAGTGCCTGAGCCAGGGTTTCAGCTGAAGGAACCTCACTACAGAACCTGGACTGTGCAGTTAAATGCTTCTTTGGTAGATAAATGACCAAGGTGATCTTAGGTCTCTGTTTGCCTAAATCATCACAAATTATAACTTTTGTCCCAGCATAATTATCTAAAGCACCAACTTTCACTCTCAGATGTGTCCTGATTTGGACAGCAGGGTAAGAGACACTCTATGTAAAGAGTCAAGATTGACCATTTTAGATGGAACAAAGAGGACAAAGGAGCAGACATTTAGGCACAATTAAATTCAGTAGGTGATAATTGTCTTTAGGATGGGAATTGGTTGAAATATTGTAAGAGTTCCAGAGGTGTCATGCAAACATGACTGAAAACATCATGGTGGCTAGCGTTTCTCTCTTTTCCCAGGTGAGAACTACTACTGTTTAACTGCCAAGAGTGTAGTATTGACAACCTATTGAATGATGATTAAAAAAAAAAATCTCTTTTTTCAGCTTCTTTGACACACTGCTGTTCTGCCCCTACTATTCTTTACCTGACTTGTTTTCTTCCTTTTGCCTAATTCTTATGGTAGTATCTCATAAATTCAAATCTTTTTGCCCTTCTGACTTCTTTATCTGAATTACTCCCTCTCGATGATTCAAGTCTGACTCTCAGTGAATGACTCCCAAATTTCAAAGCTTCATATCTGACCCTTTCCCTCAGATTTTACTTTCTATCTTTAAATCTATGATCTGGGTGCTTCTACTACTGCATCCAGGCAGTGCTTCAGTTTTTATCAACTGCAAATATTTATTGCCTCCAGTTACCCACACCTAGTTACTCAGACATTGCACACATGTTTTAGTTATTATAACTCATTGCCTGCATGCCTAAAGAAGTAGCAAATATTGGAAAAATCATGGACTTTGGAATCAGGATTACTCAGGTTTGAAATCTGCCTGTTTTAATTACTAGCTTATGACTCCAACAAATTATCCAATATCTGTGCCTCAGATTCAATATCCTCACTTTATTAAACACTGGCTGTGAGGATTAAGTAAGAAGCATTTAATACAGTTGCCTGTAAGGTAGTAAAAATTCAACAAGTGCCGTAGCTAGTGGTCTTGCTTGCTTATGTTAATGCTGTGGAGGTAGAGGCAGTGGTGGAAATGCTGGTGGTAATTGAGGTAGTGATGATAGTGAAGTGACGGTTGGTAGAGAAGGTAGAGATGGTGCTCATGTACTATTGGGGAAAGAAATTCCATAATAAGCATCCTCTGAAGCTTACCAAATGTAACAGAAAATTGACTTTTCATCTTCTTCAAAACATAATTTACTGTCTGACTTCTCCATTTCTGTTCTTACTTTTTCCGTAATTATTATTATTATTGTTGGGCTTCCCTGGTGGCTCAGAGGTTAAAGCGTCTGCCTTCAATGTGGGAGACCTAGGTTCTATCCCTGGGTTGGGAAGATGCCCTGAAGAAGGAAATGGTAACCCACTCCAGTATTCTTGCCTGGAGAATCCCATGGACGGAGAAGCCTGGTAGGCTACAGTCCATGGGGTATTACACTATATTATTGGGCAATTGTCATCATTTTAGCCATTTTCCAGTCATTCTGTCAATGCCATGCCTTATACCTCCTCTTGGCCAGATTTGCCCCTCCCCTTTCTGATTAATCTGCTTTCAATTAATGTACCTAAAATGTTGCTTTTATGCTGACCGTCTTGGCTTGAGATCCCTGTAACTCCAGTTGTCTCCACAATAAAACACAAATTCCTTCCTATGGTATAAAATGTTTCTCCCACCAATTTTATGTATGCGTGCTCAGTCATATCTGACTCTTTGTGATTCCATGGACTGCAGCCCACCAGGCTCCTTCGTCCATGGGATTTCCCAGGCCAGAATACTGGAGTGAGTTGCTGTGCCCTCCTCCAGGGGATCGTCCCAACCCAGGGATCGAACCCACGTTTCCTGCATTGTAGGTAGAGCCATCAGGGAAGACCAATTTTATGTGTAGCTTCCCCTGAATCTTTCCACTTCATCCAGTATGTTACATTCATTTTTTGCTATATGCCTCAGTGTCACCCACATACAGTTTTTTCATCACCAATCATGACAAAATAATCTCGTTAACAGATTTTTTAATATTGTACTTAGATTTCATACATAGTACCATATATACAATAAAAATCACAAATATTTGTTGAAAGAGTAATAGAGTTCCAATTAATTGTGATGACTAAAATCTTATTTTTCAGTAGCATTTAAATAATTCCTTCTACTTCTTCATGGATTTTTTTAAACAATGAACAAATGACCATCCTGATAATGTTTAATATTATAATTTCACCCATTAGGACATCGTTATTTACTCAAAACTATTAAGGGATTTAAAATTCAGCTTTGTACTACACTACACTTTCTTAATTATGTAAGGTGCATTTAGTTGATTCCTTAATAATGATACAGTTTCTACATTTGT
Organism: Moschus berezovskii; assembly: GCF_049115385.1. NCBI lineage: Eukaryota > Metazoa > Chordata > Mammalia > Artiodactyla > Moschidae > Moschus > Moschus berezovskii. The sequence continues at coordinate 30,469,989 of NC_142488.1, read as the reverse complement.
TATATTTACTGCATAAATTGTCCTCCTTACATTCAGTTCAGTTCAGTAACAAAGGTCCGTCTAGTCAAGGCTATGGTTTTTCCTGTGGTCATGTATGGATGTGAGAGTTGGACTGTGAAGAAAGCTGATCGCCGAAGAATTGATGCTTTTGAACTGTGGTGCTGGAGAAGATTCTTGAGAGTCCCTTGTACTGCAAGGAGATCCAACCAGTCCATTCTAGAGGAGATCAGTCCTGGGTGTTCATTGGAAGGACTGATGCTAAAGCTGAGACTGCAATACTTTGGCCACCTCCTTACATTAGGATATATAAAAGTGCTTAATGATCTTGGGTCACAAGGTAATTATTTCTAAAATAAATTATCCCTGTAGTTCAGTGATATTATTTTGCATATAGGTAATTATCAGAGTGTGGAACCCACTCTAGGTTAAAAGTAGATCTATTATACAGTTAATTGGGATTCATTGAGGAGATTCATTCCTAATCATGTAACAGTTATTTTAAGAAACTTTTCACAAAAGCTTTCATTTACATTTTTGTATCAGCCAGATGAAAACAATGGTAAATGGAATTGTTTTTAAATAAATGCAATCTCAATAAAGATAATGTTTAAGTTATAGTGTTAATAAAAGTGTCTCTGACCTCAAAGAAAGTGTAGAGAGATTTAGAAATAACAGTTCACCGAATCTCTATCTTCTGCTATGTAAACAGACAGTCTTAAGTTTGCTCTCTCTTGCTATGTCCCATATACTTACTAAATGGTGGAAGAAAGTGCCTAGTTAACTGTACCTGCATAATTATTGTATTTTATATTTTTCAGCTTGTGTTTTTTATTTTTTTTATAAAAGTCTACTGCCTGAATAATGTTACTTTATGTTACATCCTTGGAAGGAAGTTAGATGTGTTAGATGAGATCTCTCTTTTTGCAATTTTTTGAGAATAATGCCTAAACTATTTTTTAAATATTTAACTTTAATTTCCAAACTATAATCTGGCAGTTGTAAACTAAAACATTTTAACTTATTCAAAGAATCTAATTAGATGATTAATGTGTCTAAGAGCTCATTTTTCATTTTCTATATAAATTGTTCCTAAAATACTTGAAGTGTTCATCTAGTAATAATATTTTTTATTTTCCAATGGCACAGCCCAGAAAAACAAAACCTTGCTCCTTTTATCTAAGGAAACTACACTCTAGACTTACTTCTGGTTACAGGTTAATTGAGGTTCAGAAAGGTTAAATAACTTGCTTTCAGTTGCAAACTAAAGACTAGTGCTGAGTCTCCTAATTTCTGTTCCAGTGTTACATTTGAAATGCCCTACTTCTTTTTATGTATTAGAGTCAAATGACCTTGGTCATAAACTCAAATTTCAGTTCAGAAACTACTTTTGGTGAATAATAGAAACCTTACAGACCATCTTCAGATATTCCACAAAGATAACTATCCATTTAAGGTTCTTAAAGCTAATTTGTCATATTAATCAAGAATATCAACATATGTGTATTGAAGAATATAAGAATGATAATTCTAGAGGCATGCTAAGTGGCCAGAGAACAGATCAAGCAGTGATACTCATATTGCTGTACATGACACAGCATCCCTTGGGGGTTTGCTAGAAGTGCAGATTTGGGGGTTGTTCCCCAGACTTGCTGAATCAGAAGTTCTGCTTGTGGGCCCAGGAATCTTTTTCAAGCTCTCTAGCTCATTCTTGATAAATCTTGAAGTTTGAGAACCCTTGCCTAACAGCAGTGGTTCTCATACTTTAGCATGCATCAGTCATCGAATAGGCTTGTCAAATAGCAGATTACTGGTCCCCAGCAGAGTTTCTGATTCAGTAGGTCTGGGGCAGTGCCTGAGAATCGTAATATCTCACAAGTTCCCAGGTGATGCTGATGCTGCTAGTTCAGGGTACACATTTTAAATCAGTGCACTAGAGCATCATCTTAGTTTCATCCTAATTCTTGCTTCTCACTTCCCAAAGTAGCCCCATCTTGTGACACCTCTAATGCTTTATGTTTAAATGATCTTTACATGTGCTTGGTTCACCCCCTCAGCTCAGGGCTTCCTGAGGCCAGGGTCCATATCCTACTCCCAAACTGTTACGGGGCCTTCTAATTTGGGGATGCCCAATACATGTCCACCTCATGCGATGAGTTGACTCACTGGAAAAGACTCTGATGCTGGGAAGGATTGGGGGCAGGAGAAGAAGGGAGATGAATGAGATGGCTGGATGGCATCACCGCCTCGATGGACATGAGTTTGAGTGAACTCCGGGAGTTGGTGATGGACAGGGAGGCCTGGCATGCTGTGATTCATGGGGTCGCGGAGAGTCAGACACGACTGAGTGACTGAACTGAACTGAACTGAATACATGTTTTGAATTGAAATGTACTGTACTGAGAACTGTGTGTCTAGTCATAGCAGTTGTATGAAAAAGTACTCTTCCAGAAGTCAAGGCACAAAAGAATGCTAACCAAGAGGAAGGTAGAGCTATCTTCCCAGAACCATACCATACAGTTTGTTCCGAGTGAAGAAAATGGTATATATTCATTTAAAAGAAGCAGCATGGTTGAATGCAAAGAAAAGTTGATTTTAATCAGAAGGTATGAACTACCACTATTTCCGTTCTTCTGAGTCTTTCTTTCACCCTCTCATACTGTACATCAAGTGCTGAAACTGCACCCAAAAAGCTTACCAGAGATCTCCTTGATTGACAACTCCAAAGGTCGCTCTTCAGTTTATCCGCCTTGACCTCTGTGTTGTGCTTGACAGTGGTGATTAGTTCCTTCTTGAAGTTTTCTGCTTTCTCAGTTTCTGAGATATTGTTCTCTACTGTTTCTTTTCTCCTCCTAACACTTCGACTATGTCTTCCCATTCTCATCTTCCTCTCCCTTTCGTGTTGATCTTCAAAAGACTTATATTTTGACATTGTTTTTTTTTCGTGGCACTCTGTTGACCAGGGTAATGCCATTTATCATCTTGCTTTTATCAGCCATCTATACCTGATATTTTACAAAATTAATATTTCTACCATAACCTCCATTTTGGTGCTCATACCTGTAGCATCCACGTATTTTTTGGGCATTTGCACCTGGATCTCTTACAGAAATCACAAATGCGGTTCTGCAGTTTAGACTGCCCATCTTTAGAGAGTGTCATTCACATCATCGTTATCATAGTTCCTCCAAACAGCCCTCTAGACTTGTGCAGTGCACAGCCTGTGCAGCCATTCACAGCGGTTCTGATATTTCCGCCTTCCTAAATCCCTTCAGGTATGCCTCTTGAATTCTCTTTAGTTTATCTCTTTCTTTACATCCAGGCTGCCTTTCCCCTAGTTTAGTCTCTGATAGTTTTCTTCATGAAAGTTTTAACTGATTTCTCTGCCTCACACTTGTTATCCATACTCTTCACAGCATCCTGAGGGATATCTTAAAATGCAGTTTTAATTAGATCATTCCTTTGCTTGTGGTTCTTGAAATACATAGCACAGAAATTCCTTTCTGATCTTTGACTGCCTGACTCTCCAGCTTCACTCCCTTCTCCCCTACCCATTTCTTTTTATATGCCAGTGCTACTCAAAATATTCTGCAAACCATTTATTACCAGTACACAATGAGATAAAGAGCTGGAACCAGAGTATAAATCAATGCACTGCTGCCTTTGTCAGGAAAGTTTTGCAATTAAAAAGGAATCAAATGAAATCATGTGCTTCATGACTTAGTTGATATCTGCACTGATGACTTTTCTTGTCACAGACTTCTAACAGATAGTTCACAGACTGGACACACCGTGCATTTCAAATGGTGCTGCCCTCTGCTCAGCTTTAAAGAACCACCCTCTGATCTCCGAATGCTCAATATTCCCTCAAACTTCTGTTTCTTTGTACTGACTGTTCTCTCTGTTGAAGATCCTTTTACTTATGTTCCCTTTTCCAGCTCCCACATTCCTTTTCCCTAACTACCTTCTCTCTCTGGGAACCTAACCTCCCAGACATTTCTCAGCCTTGACAATCCTTCCATTCAAGCACTTGCAGAACTTCATTGTAATCATCTTGTTTTTGCATATGTGTCTCTAGTAAACTCCTTGAGGGCAGGAGCCATTTATTTGCAACTCTAGAACTATAGCACTTAATATAGAAGTTCGCACATTGTATGTATTAAGTAATATTCATGGGATATCAAATGGGTATTTGTGAGTCTTGTCAGGAAAACAAAAAACACTCTAGGTGTTTCAGAGAAAGAAAATATAACCCAAGGACTTAGAGAAGGAGGTGATGAAAAGCTGGGAAGCAACATGTGAAACTGTCAGAGACTAAACTAGGGGAAAGGCAGCTTGGATATAAAGAAAGGGATAAACTAAAGAGAATTTAAGAATCATACCTGAAGAGATTTAGGGAGGTGGCAGATATTAGGACCGCTGTGAATGGTTGCACAGGTTCTGCACTGAACAAGTCATCTCCACTGTGGCTTCAGTTTCCTCTGGATTGTCCCTTCCTTCATAGATCTAAGCTCTTGTCTGGCCATCCTGACACTGCTAGTCCCTGTTGGAAGGTCCCAACTTGGGAACTCTGCTATCATCCCCCAGTAGTGTTCCTCCATCCTCCAGTATTCTTTCAGTTCCTCTAATCACAAGCAAGAGGACAAGCAATGACAGAAAATGTTTCTGATACAGAGAGGACAAGAAAAACATGAGTGCTGGATCTGAAAGAGCCAATGGGATGGGCCTGTGACTGCACAGAAATAGATTCTGGCCTTGCATCTTCCATTCATCAAAGATGTGACTAAAGCAAGTCACTTACTCTCACTCAGAATCTGTTTCTTCACCTCTGAAATGGAATTTATATGACTTTCCTTGTTGGCATCCACACTGTGGAAGTTTTATTACATGTGTCTCTATTGATGATTATTTAGGCAAAAATAAACACGCTCTCCCCAGGAGAAAGTTGAGTTCCCAATTATTAATTTAGAACAGATGTCTTCCCATTACCACATTTGTGTTATAAGAGAAAATATTTTTATTCTAACATCTTCTAAGAATATTCTTATGTCTTCCCTAGTTAGAAACCTGTATCTCTATGAATCAACACTCGGCAAATAAAATGTATGGCTCTCATGGACTGAATTATTCATGTCTTAAAGCCCTAACCCAAATTTGATGATGTTACTTGGAAATGGGTTATTTGAGGGGATTAGATTTAACAGAGGTTTTGAGGGTGGGACCTTAATGATGAGATTAGTGCCATTCTAAGAAGAGGCATCAAAGATCTTCTCTCTTGTCTTTACTATGTGAGGGTACAGTGATAAGGCAATGATGTACAGGCCAGGAAGAGAGATCTCACCAAAAATTGAACATGCTGACGCCTTGATCTTGAATTTCTGGCTTCCAGAATTATGAGAAAATAAATTTGTGTTATTTAAGCCTTTCATCTGTAGCACTTAGTTATGTCAGCCTGAGCGGGCTTTGAGTTTTAACTAAAGTTCATAGAGATGCTCACTAAAAGAAGTAAATGGGCTTCCCTTGTGGCTCCCTTTCCACCTCCAATGCAGGAAACCCGTGTCCAATCCGTGGGTCAGAAAGATCCTCTGGAGAAGAGAATGGCAACCCACTCCAGTATTCTTGCCTGGAGAATCCCTTGGACAGAAGAGCCTGATAGGCTATAGTCCATGTGGTCACAAAGAGTCAGACATGACTGAGCAACTAACACACACATAGAGATTGCTCACTAAAAGAGGAAGATAAATTGAAACAACTCATGATGCTAAGGAAGTGACAGTGGGGCAGTGAGTACATATCAGATTCAAATGGCTTTCTGCATTGTACTAGAGTCTCTAAACCTTAACTGGCAGTTATTTAAACTTTAAAGACCCACAAGATAAAAGTATGTTGAAGTCCTTTAAACTCAGCAAGCTTTCACACTGAGAGTATTTAAAGTTTAACTTGCCTCCCACAAGGTCCAAGGTACCAGTCAATATATGGAGAGGTTATTTGAACACTCTTGTGCCAGTTCAGGAGAATCCAGATATGCAAACTCAATTCCTGGGTTGGGAGGATCCCCTGGAGGAGGAAATGGCAAACCCACTCCAGTATTCTTGCCTGACAAATTCCATGGACAGAGGAGTCTAGCAGCCTACAGTTCATAGGGTCTCAAACAGTCAGATGCGACTGAGCGACCGAGCGCAGCACAACACAGCACAGCACAGCACAGCACAGCACACAGTAGTCAGTATGAGTCCATAGTGTTTCAAAAATCTAGTAGTGACAGCACCATTAGTTTTCTTGCTAATTTTCATAATCATTCAACAATATCTAATGGATCGCTATGATGTGCAAAACAGTCTAGTTGCTGTGACCAAAAACCATATTTAGTCCTTTCCTCAGGAAGCTAGCATTCTCGTGGTATAAACTATGCCATGAAGAAGTACCAATAAAATGTTAGAAAAGTCATAAGTCATAAAGAAGAAAGGATCACTTCCAGTCCTGTATGACTGTTAAACATAGAGAGCTCATGGAGACATTAGCATCTGAGTATACAGTTAAAGGATAGGGGAATATTGGACTCAAGATGAGGGAAAAAGGCAATGCAGATTCAGGCTGTCCTACAAGTCTTTACATAAATGGCACTGATAAAGGGTTTTGGGTGTTTCTGTTTGCTTGGAACAGAAATATGTGGTATGAAAGAGAGAATTAAGGGATGAGGTTAAAAGGTAGGTTGGGTTCATTGTGGGGGGAAAAAATATACTCAGTGCCAGACTAAGGAACTTTAATCTGGTCATAGAGAGCCGATGCATATTTTTGAAAGAGAGCAAAGCAATATGGCTACTGTAAGCCACACTTTTTTGGCCTTCCCTCTGTGTTGGGAGAGATAGACCATGTTAACTTTATAGAGCAGGAAGGTGGTCAGCAAATTATTCTTTAAAAAACCAGATAATCCCTATTTTAGGCTGGTGCCCCATATTATTTCTTTTGCAAGAGCTCCATTCTGCTGCAGTTGGGAGAAAGCAATTCTAAGCAATATGTAAATGGTGAATGTGACTGTGTTCCAATAAAACTTTATTCACAAAAATGAGTGGCAAGCCAGATTTGTCCCCTGAACCATTGTTTGCCTATTCCTGCCAAAAAGGGTGAAATAGATTAGATTATTTTGCTGTTGATGATTTTTATCTATTTGCCATTTACTCTTTGTTGTAGCTTTCTTTGCAGTTTTCATTCTGGTGGTTACAAGATTGAGTTTTACTTTGTCAGTCCTTAACAGAACACTAAGACAAATAGACCCACTCTCAAATGAGAAAGTAAGAGGTGGCCCAGGGTCTGGCTTAAACTCAGCAGGAAAAAGTCATGGAAGGCAGTAATCACAGCAGCTAACATGTATGGTTTCTGCCATATATCAAATACTCTTCTAAATATTTGTCACATATTAACACATTTAACCATTAAAAGAGCATTATAAAATAGTTTTTTTTTAATTGTTGATCCTCTTTGCCAATGGGAAGAATGAGGCAAAAAAAGTAAAGTGACTTTTTCAAGGTCACAAGCTTTGCAGAAAGCAATTCAGTCAGGATGTGAAACCAGACATCTAGAACAGAATGCTGCATTCTATTTTTAATTTTTTTTTTACTGAGATATAGTTTATTTACAATGTTGTACTGGTTTCAAATGTATGACACAGTGATTAAGTTATACATATATATGTATGTGTGTGTGTATTTTTTTTTTTGCATTCTCTTCCATTATATGTTATTACAGGATATCGAGTATAGTTCCCTGTGCTATATAGTAGGTCCTTATTGGTTATCTATTTTATATATAGTAGTGTATATATTTTAATCCCAAACTCCTAATTTAATCCCTCCCCTTTGGTAACCATACATTTGTTTTCTATGTCTGAGTTTATTTCTGTTTTATACATAAATTCATTTGTATCATTTGTTCAGATTCTATATATAAGTGACATATCATATATTTGAGTTTCTTTGTCTGGCTTACTTCACTTAGCATGATAATCTCTAGGTCTATCCATGTTGCTACAAATGGCATTATTTCATTCTTTTTATGGCTGACTGATATTCCATTATATTTATATACCACATCATGTTTATGCATTCATCTGCTGATGGGCATTTAGATTGCGTCCATGTCTTGGCTATTGTAAATAGTGCTGCTGTGAACATTGGAGTGCACACATCTTTTCGAATCATGTTTTTCTCTGGATATATGCCCAGAAGTGAGATTTCTGGATCATATAGTAGTTCTATTTTTCATTTTTTAAGGAACCTCCATACTGTTTTCCATAGTGTCTGCACCAATTTACATTCCCATCAACAATGGGAATTGTTTTTCCTATTGTTGGGAAAAAGGAGGGCTCATTTTTCTCCACACCGTCTCCCCAGGATGCTGCATTCTTGAGCTCTAATGAGAGAACTAAAAGGTAATTTCATCAACTTATTTAGCTGAAGATAAAATCTTCACTGAGACTGTTTACCCATTTATTGAGGCCTGTCTGTGGAGATGATGCAGTTACTCTAGATTGTAGCTATTCTACCATCTAAGTCTCATAGACTCTAGGGGAACACTGCAGCATTTGGCTATCTCTTTAAGTATAGAGATCTTTATCAGTGAAAAAAGATTTTTCTTTCAAAATTAAGTGTCTTTTCACCATCAGGGCTTAGATGGGAGTCCCATATAACTGAACTGCTTTTCCAAGTGCAGGATTTCCAGTGCTAACCATTGAGTTAACCCTGTTGTTGGTCGTAACCTTTGTCATCTCTGCTTAAGCAGTTCTAACATCAGAAAACACATCAGCAGATTGGAAATGTGGGGATTTTAGGAAATTAAGGAAGACTGCAAAGTAAAAATAAACTGGGAAAAGTAACTAATTCATAATGCCATGAGGGCATGAATTATACAACTAAATATCATAGTTTAGGTTAATGACAATGTTCAGAAGTAATATCATAGTGTTAAAGACTTCAGCCAAATTCTGGCATAATCTAAAATATTTAGCCTAGTAGTAACTACCAGACTGTACTGTATAGCAACAAACAAGAAGTTCATGTTGACTTTTCCTTAATATTTTAAAAGATAGTTCCCCTTTTATTTGGAACAAAGGAATATAAGTATAGTGTAATGGAAATCACTGGATTTGGATATATCTGGTTTTGAATCTTAACTCCATATTTCACTGTGTTGAAAGAAAAAGGGGATTTCTGAAGCTCTCTATTCTTGATATAGCTATGAAAATGAATATTATAATAAATAGCCTACATGATTACCATGGGCAACAAATTAATCTTTTTCTTTCTGAAAGCATATGACATGAACAAGATACTTAAAATGCTATTTTTTTCCTTGGAATTTGATTGAATGTTAAATTAACATTTTAAAAACTTAATGTTGATGGTACCGGAATGTAATTATAGGCAGATTTATAGACCGCAAGTGTCTACATGTTTATTAACATTCAAAAAAGTAGGTAAAATTAATGAACTAGGAAAAAATAAAAACTCCTGAGTTATGAAGTCCAGAAAATGCTACTATATTCTTTGGATTAAGCATTTCTCCCCAGTTTGAAGACATTTTCTCAAGGGAATTTCTGTGTTACAACTTCAAAATACTTTTGTGTGTGTGTTAAAATAGCTGAAGGCATTTTAACTTTGCATCTCTGGATGCCTTCCTCACATGTTCTTTTTATACCATTTTATCTGTATCTTTGGACATTTTATGTTTCTCTGTAAGAGAACTCCCATGAAAAATCCATTTGTCACCATGTTATCATTATGTAGATAAGAAAATAAAAGAGAAGCCAAATTGAAGTCCAGACAAGATGTGGAAGGGAACGTGCACCCTCTAGTGCTCACAGTTATTTCTCACAAAGGCATATACTGCCTTGTTTCATCATTTAAATAAACATTAAATTTGATTTTAAAATAAACAGCTCAGAGTTTTTAACTTGAGCATATTACATTGTATGATCAAAGATGTATCTCTATGACATTTCATCTCTCACTTAAAAGAATATTTGTATTAGCCTGTGTTAAGGTGATTTTCTTGCACAGAACTGTGTTTCAAAGGGACTTTCAATTTACTGAAAATGAAAAATAGGCTCCAGGCATCTGTGGCTTAGCAACATTTTATTTCCAGTCCTCTGGGCCATCCTTTTTTTTGTCCACATGCTTTCATAGTCTCTGGCTTTATCCCTAATTCCTCTAATCTAGCTGGTTCTGACATACTAGAATTTGGGGAATTCCCTTAGTTTTGCAAGTGTGTTTCTCTGAAAGTTATATTAACAGAAGATGTAAAAGTGACTTCTTTTCAACCATATCACATTTTGGAAGTAAATATTAGCGATGTATTTGTAAATTATTGAGATTTATTACCAAATTAAGCTAAGAAGATTGTGTCCAAGTCATTTTAATCTACCACATGTTAAAATATTTTAGTTGTTTTACATTTTGCAAAGAAGCAATATTTTCATAGAGGAGTTTTATACCATTGAGCACAATTAACTATCCTAGAGGTTCGGCTATTAATTTCAATGTCAGATAATGCATGGAGAGTTTTCTGGCATTTGTGGCTTAAAAATATTAAATCACAAGGTTTGCATTTGAGGTAATATATTTTAAAAAAAGGTATTTTATACACATTAAACATGTAATTTGATTTGCTATAACTAACGATGGAGAAAACGTACAGATTTTATGTTTTGGACCAGAATCCAGACTTTTGAAGCACACGTTAAACAGGCATATTTTAGGACAAGGTAAACTACACAGAAATTGATTTTTTAGTATCTTTTAAAGATGCATTTCAGCGCAATCTGGAATCATTAAATTTTACTGTACCGAAACATATTATTTTATGAGTAATGCGCTTAAACTTATACATATATAACTAGAAATATATTTAAGCTTGTAAATAAGATCATGCAAACATAAGTAAAACAGATTATTTGATAAGACTGTTAATATGGCAAGTTTATAATAACTAAGAGCAGTGTTCTCTTCCGTTAATCATATTTCATTTCAGGTGCTGTATAAACTGTTGAAAAGAGCTTATGGGTTTTTATTGTAAGTGAGAATCATAACATCCTTATATGTTTTATAACTTGATTCCTAGATGAGCCGATATTTGGAATATCAAACCTGTTTTATATCTCAGGTCAAATCGCTCTAATTAGTGAGATTAAAAAACACACATTTAAGAGTAATTAAAAAAAATCTTTGTTAGTTTCTATTTTAAGACCAATTTGATGGAAGTTTTGTGATTTGTGAAATTTAAAGGAAGAAGTAAAGGAAAATCAGAGAAGTTAAGGTATTTGCCCAAGGAAGCAGCATAAAGGTAAATAAGATGAGTGAGTAAACCCTGTGACACCTGACTTTCAGTTCAGTGATTTTTCTATGGCACTATATTTACTTTACATTTGAAGCACACACAAACATATATATACATACAAATACTCAAACATATTCACATACATTAGAAAAAATTTAAAGCAATCATGTGGCCCTGTTCAGCCCCCTCCACCAAGGAAAAGAAGCCCACATTATACAAACACATGCACATATCTGTGTGTATATATACAAACTATCTTGATTTAGGGGCATAAACTGACTTGTTTTCTCCTGATTAAATAGGATTTCCCCCTTTAATAATATTACATAACTCTACAAGTGCAATAATCACCATATACTCAGCACATCTTAAAATCCTAGAAATACTTTATATTTTAGCCATAACAAGGTTTATATTGATTTTTAAAAATGCTTTTTAACATGTTCATTTGATATTTTACAAGATCTCTCTGGCTCAAACTTAATTTGTATGTTATTTATTCAGTTTTTAAAAGCAAGTAACATGTGGACTCATACAGGAGGGAGGGACAAGTTTTCCCAAAAGGAAGGTTGAAGGGGAAAGACTTGAAGGGGCAGGTTGATCAAGAAAACCTTCCCAGAAGTTGTGTATCTTGGACCAAGTCTTGAAAGATGAATAGGAGTTCATCAGATGGTCAGGCATTTAAAAAATAGCCATGTACCAATACGGAACTGTGGTGCTGGAGAAGACTCTTGAGAGTTCCTTGGACGGCAAGAAGATCAAGCCAGTCAATCCTAAAGGAAATCAGTTCTGAATATTTATTGGAAAGACTTGATGCTGAAGCTCCAATACTTTGACCACCTGATGGGAAGAGCCAACTCATTGGAAAAGACCCTGATGCTGGGGAAGATTGAAGACAGGAGAAGGGGATGACAGAGGATGAGATGGTTGGATGGCATCACCGACTCAATGGACATGAGTTTGAGCAAGCTCCTGAAGTTGGTGATGGACAGGGAGGCCTGGTGTGCTGCAGTCCATGGGGTCGCAAAGAGTCAGACACGGCTGAGCGACTGAACTGAACTGAATATGAAAGTAAAATGTGTTCTTATGTTCTAGAAATCTGGAAGAAGAAGATGATTATTAAAACATAAAATACGCAAAATTTAAAAGCCTTGCCTCACCTCTAGGCTGATTTATTCCATATTGTTGTATCAGTAAGCAAGGGTCATAATTTTGTTTCCATGAACATGAACACTTGTGTTCTAACTAATTAACATGTACATTAAAATTTTGATTTATTAAATCACCTGGTCTAGGCCTACAGCCTTAGGATCCTGCAAGAGTTAATGTATTTCCAAATGTGAATACTTTACTTTCAGGCTGCTAAAGATGAGGCTTGTACATTTTTATGAAACGCAAAGATGTTTAAAGATGTAAAAGGGCTATTCATAACCTAGCTCACTAATCAAATTAGTTTAAGTCTGGGAACTTGAAGGAGTTCTCCTTTCACAGTTTACACATTTGGGAATGATGAGTTCCAAGTGCTATATTGAAAGCGACTGAATTAAAGTTTATGTAAATGTGTCATCTTAGTTAAATACTTTATATGGCAGTCACTGTATTAACGGAACACAGTCAGCACCTGTTAAGAGGCTCTTCTGACATAATTAGCAGAGTTATCATGGAGCACAATTTACATACAATGATATACTTTTGACAATACAAAATTGCTAACTTTTTAGATTTTTTTTTTCTCCACACTGTGGGATATTAGTTCCCTCACCAGGGATCAGACCCAAGCCCTCTGCATTGGGAGCATGCAGTCTTAACCACCAGAGCACCAGGGAAGTCCCCAAAATTAATAATCACGAATAAAAACAAAGATGAGATTTTAGGACTTATTTGAAAAATACAGCACAAAATATTCATCAGCACTTAAGGAAGAAAATCATTTTGTAAATAGAAGTCATAAATTTCTTCAAGGGAATTTTATGTTGGATAAAGTTAGACTGGATTAAAGGGATAGAGTCTGTAATAACATATAGAAATAGATTAAGTACCGAGTGAAGTATGAGAGATGAGTGAGTCATAAGGAATTTTATTGATGGGCTGATTCTAACGGTGTAGAGGTCCACTATAAGCAACTTAGTCTATATCAGTTCATTATCAATATTTTGTGAGAGTTTTAAAATTGAAAAAAAAAAGAGTAGAAATGAGTGATTTTATGAAGGACGAAAAATACAGGCACGGAATCCAAGAGTTCATATGTATTGAAAATAACTCTTCATTGTTATTCTTGAGGATTTTGAAAAGGAGCCTGAGTTACATCTGTGTGATATCTTCAGTTGGTGATTAAATACCAGGTCATGCAAAGCTTGATAGAAAATACCAATGGCAAAATGCTGGGGAGAATAGATAGCATCCGTTTTAGAAACATGTAATCACTTCATGGGAAATAGATGGAAAAACAGTGGAAACAGTGTCAGACTTTGTTTTTTTGGGCTCCAAAATCACTGCAGATGCTGATTGCAGCCAGGAAATTAAAAGACGCTTACTCCTTGGAAGGAAAGTTATGACCAACCTTGATAGTATATTGAAAAGCAGAGACATTACTTTGCCAACCAAGGTCCGTCTAGTCAAGGCAATGGTTTTTCCCGTGGTCATGTATGGATGTGAGAGTTGGACTGTGAAGAAAGCTGATCGCCGAAGAATCGATGCTTTTGAACTGTGGTGTTGGAGAAGACTCTTGAGAGTCCCTTATACTGCAAGGAGATCCAACCAGTCCATTCTAAAGGAGATCAATCCTGGATGTTCATTGGAGGGACTGATGCTAAAGCTGAAACTCCAATACTTTGGCCACCTCATGCGACGAGTTGACTCACTGGAAAAGTCTCTGATGCTGGGAAGGGTTGGGGGCAGGAGGAGAAGGGGACGACGGAGAATGAGATGGCTGGATGGCATCACCGACTCTGTGGACATGAGTTTGAGAGTACTCCGGGAGTTGGTGATGGACAGGGAGGCCTGGCGTGCTGTGATTCATGGGGTCGCGGAGAGTCGGACACGACTGAGCGACTGAACTGAAAACTGACTGATGCATTTAACTCAGGGGGGTCTGTTAATTTGCCATACATCTCAGCAAGAATATGTGAAAAATATTCAACACCAGTGAAAATGTGAAAACTAGGGGGCAAAGCATAGAAAGTGATGAAGCAATAGCTGCCAAATTGATAAGGAATAAAATAAATGTGCAATTGTTACTTGGACGCCAGGGTCTGAGTAGGAGCCAAGAAGGAGACCTTGTTCATTTTGCTAAAAGCAGTGGAAATGTCACTGAGACTAAGCATTGAATGTGGGCCATTGGCACTCAGTAAGAGTGTACAGGAAGCCTTTTGAAAACTCTGCCACTGCTTCCCCTTCCATCCTCACTGCTGGCATACAGAGATGTGGATGCGTACTGGCAAAATATTAGAGGGAAAACAAGTACTAGCATCTGACATTTAAGTCCCAGAACTCTAAAGGGATGATATTAAATGCTCGATGTTGGAGTATAGGTTGACTGTGTATTACATTGAGATAGAAAAAGTTTTAGTAAGGAAATCATAGTTGAAGAAACAAGCTCAAGTGGAAGCAACAGAAAAAAATAATGTAAACAGAATATTAGATGAGTGATAGCTCAGAGTTTAAATCATATAAGAATTTGGTTTAGGTTCCACCTGTTGCTCAGGAATGAAGATATGGTGATCAAAGAAAAGAGAAAAAGAAAGTCTAACAGGTGAGAATAGTACAGACTCATAGATACTTTATTCCACTCCTTTTCAGAAAGAAAGTGCAACATATTGATACTTATGCCTAAGAACAGATATTTTTTCCCCCTAGGTAAAGCATTCGACTCACCAATTCCCTAGGAAAAATCTAAGTCCCTTCAAATTAAATCTGTAAATCAAGAGAGTATAATCACTCTCTAAAAGATCCTTATGTCAAGGACAAGTTCAAGTATCTTTTGCAATCAGTTTCAAATCTATAAAACCAGCCAAACAAAAACATGGAATGAGGAAAGATCTCTCTATGAAATTTCTCATCCTGTTGCCTGAATTGATCTGAGTTATTAGAACTACATGCCAACTGGTGCCCTGGCCACCGTAAACTCTACATAGTCTGAGCAGCAAGCAGATGGTTACCATGGTGTTGACTCCACAAAGGCTTCCTTGTGTAGAGATAACCAATTTACTGGGCAAAGCCTGTAGCACAGACACTGATTTAATCTTAATTCAGTGAAAAGGTGTTTCTTGATTATCCTAAACAAAAGTCGCAGTATGAGCTGAACCCCCATCTGATGTCTAAAGAATTTGTTGTCAAATGGATGCTTCGCTACACCAAACTCCTTAATAATGTGGACTACTGCATTTTCAACTCTATTATCTGTGGAATTTAATTCTATGTCTGGCATATAGTAAGCAGTTAGTATATATTTTGTGGCAGAAGCGAAGGGGGAATTGTGTTTTGAAAGGAAACATACACAATTTCCTGTTTTTCAGAAAGACTGATGTCTACAAGTATAGGATTTTGGGGAAAATTATTTACTTTCAAACTGAGTAAATATCCTCTGCCTTTTTCCTTTGCAGTTGATTGGAGATGGTGGTAAGGGATAATTATAACACATGTGCAAACAAGACTATTGTAAAGGCCTAGTAAAAACTTTTTCCAACATTAGTAGTTAGTTAGTTAGTTCAGTCGCTCAGTCGTGTCCGACTCTTTGCGACCCCATGAATCACAGCACGCCAGGCCTCCCTGTCCATCACCAACTCCCGGAGTTCACTCAAACTCATGTCCATCGAGTTGGTGATGCCATCCAGCCATCTCATTCTGTGTCATCCCCGTCTCCTCCCACCCCCAATCCTTCCCAGCATCAGAGTCTTTTCCAGTGAGTCAACTCTTCGCATGAGGTGGCCAAAGTATTGCAGTTTCAGCTTTAGCATCAGTCCTTCCAATGAACACCCAGGGTTGATCTCCTTTAGAGTGGACTGGTTGGATTTTCCAACATAGGCCATAGTAAATCTCACCCATCTGTGATACCAGCTTAGCATCTTGAGTCAAGTTGTAGTTTCATGGATTTGTAGGCAGATGTGAGCCACCTTTAATAGAGATACTCTGAATCAGAAGGGTGTGAGACCAGAGAAACCAAGAATAAAGGGAGAAGTGGACACTGAATGGTGGATATTCACATCTCACCTTTATGGCTTAGCATATATGATGTGTAATTTGATCAGACTAGTGTAAAGGAGAAGGGAAAATTTCACCAAAATGGGCAAAGTGGATTATATCAAGAAGTCAAGTTTCCAAAATATTTATAGAAAGTTTGCAGTGGAAAGGTGGATAAAAGTCAATGAAGGATTTCACTTCATTGGAGGAGGGACAGACTGAAATATGGCTCCTTATTTCCCTACGAGACTTGAAGCAAGTTTTGTTTCTAGAAGTACTTGAATAAAGAACAAACTAAAGTACATGGTTAAGAGATCTGAAATTTTTCTCTTTATCCTAAGAAAAGTAGAAAATCTTTGCATGGTTACATGAATGAAAGTTACATAATTAGGTATGTTTAGAAATGATAATTTCACCAGTGGTGCATGGAACGGATGGGAGAATTTCAGAAAGATTGCCTAGAACCAGTTGAGAGGCCATTGCAGTAGTTATTGTCACATTTAACGGTAAGATCAATGAGGATGCCAACTGAGGAGATCCTGAGAAGCAGACAAATTCAGAAGAAATAGAACATTTGATGGATTAGACTTTGCTAAATATGGGAGGGAAGGGAGAAGAGGATATCAAAGGTGATAGATGGTGATGCCATTCACAGGTCTGAGGGACACTGAGAAGGTACCAGGTTGGGAGAGAAATTCAACATTAAGTCTTGACATTATATATTGAAAGAGTTCTTATGGCATGCAAGTGGAGTAGAGGATGATTATGTTGCTATGGAGCTCAGAAGAAATGCTTGAAGTAGAGATATCTATATCAGAGTCATAGATTATATATTATTGCTGTTGTTTAGTTATTCAGTCATGTCCAACTCTTTTGCGACCCCATGGACTGTAGCCTGCCAGGCTCCTCTGAACTGACAGGAAACTGGACAACTCTTGCAAAACATTTGCCCTTTAGAAGATAAGAGAATGGCAAGAGAGGAATCTGGAGGTCAAGAGAGTGTTGATTTTTCATAAAGGAATCAAATAAAATATGTTTAAATTTCCATATGAAGAATTAACTTGAGAGAAAGAGATTGAATTTACAGTGGATAGATTAAAAAAAAAAAACTGATACACTCAGATACCTGAAGAAGTAAGAGAATGAAGTACCAAATGCAGATAAAGGGGTTGGCTTTAACTCATTATTGACTGGGAGATTTTTGCAGAAAGTAATGCCTGTGGCTGGTGATTTTTATTTTGGCTGGCCAAAAGCTAATTCTGTTATTTCACTAATACTTTTTGGGTTATTACATTCAATAGTTATACCTGACACATCTGTAAAGTGAAATGTTGTCTTCAATCCACTTTTCTGCAGAAGCAAAAGAGCATTCTCTAGCACTGTGAGTTTCATTTTCACTTTCTGTATCAGAATCAATCACTAGCATTTTTTTTTTGTTATTCACAATGTCTGAATCAGAACTGTATTCTGAAGAACTGTCATCTTCTGAGACACTAGTATATATGTCACTTGGAGAATCAGAAAATATCTGCAAAAATTTTTTTTTTTTAATTATTTTTCACCTAAAATTTTGTGATGCATCATTTTTGAAAATTTTACGTTTATAATACACATAGTGAAAGAAAGTGAAGTCGCTCAGTCGTGTCCGACTCTTTGCAACCTCACAGACTGCAGCCCACCAGGTTCCCCAGTCCATGGGATTTTCCAGGCAAGAGTACTGGAGTGGGGTGCCAGTGCCTTCTCCCTATAAATTGGAACAAAAACCTAACGGAGCAAAATGTGAATACCAGCAACAATCATAAGTTGGATAATGAACCCTTGATCAATTTTAAGCTCTAAAACTCCACAAGGTGATATTAATTGTATCACTCTCTAAAAATGTATTGACACGTCTCCAGTCAATAAAAATTGGGTAACAAAGGCATATTAATATGCCTTCCATCAATAATGTTCAAGTAAAAGAAGAGAAACTCAGTCATTATAAGTGAAGGGAATGAGAAGGGCATGGGCAGGTAAGATTGACTATTTGAAAATAGGAAGTAGAAGTGTAAGAAATTCTAATCTGATAATTGTGCTTTTCTCTATCAAGTAGGAATCAATGTCATCTGTTGATAGATGGAGAAAGAAGACAGATCAGAGCTTTGAGAGCTTTGGGAAAAATTTAAAATAGTTTCTGTGGAGAGTCAGAACTCAAGGTGAAAAAATTAAACATGGCAGGATGCGAGGTTCATTTGAGATTGTTGATCATTGCCTTAGTATGGCTTTCCACACGAGTGGATCTGGAGACGAAAGATTTTGATGCAGGTAATTAATTTAGGAAGTAATCCCAGGAAGCAAAGTGAGGAAGTGAGATAAGGAAAAGGCAGCCAACACAGGATGATACATGAGCAGATTATCGATGGAGGCAACTGCACTCAGTCCAGCTGGGAACCTTTTGAGATACTGCGTGTAGTATCCTTCAGGGTGGTTGCACTGAAGGGCAAGGGAGCTGTGTTATTTATCTACCAACTATCCCCAACTCTCACATAACTAAGCTATTAACATCCCAGTACTCCTGGCCTGCCTTATATACTGGCAAAGTGAATGGCCACAGGCAGAGACACACAAATGTTTATACTAGGCTAAAGGGAAAAAATGTCCTTCTTAAGACATTCTTGTGAGAAACATGTACTGGATTTGCAGGGTAACTAAATGACCATAGCTGAAAACTATTAATTTTATAAATTAATTAACATCAATGAGATTTTCAGCAGTGTGCAGAAGGACTCTTTTTAAATCAACATTGCAAACAAAGAAATAGGAGACCTAAATAGTTAAACTTCTGCAAAAATCAAATGTAGGAAAGATAGCCACCATGTATGATAAAATGAAACACCAATACTATGTATGATTCATATCCAAATGAAATAAAGGATTGACATTCAGTGATGTGAGATTTAGAATAAAACAATCTCTGAATTATGATCTCTGTTTTTGTTTTCTTATTTCTAGTTGGGTAGCCTTGGTAAATAAGAAACTCAGTAAATACTTATTACTATGAATCAGGCACTCTTTGAGATGAAGGATATAATGGTGAACAAGATGAATTAAGTTTCTTCCCTATGGTACTAACAATCTGAGATCAATTAATTAATTTCTCTGAGCCTCCATCTCCTCATGCAGCAAAGAGATGGATCATTCTTTATTTAGCACAGGCTTGTAAGAAAGCAAAGGAGGCCATACTTTTGGAAATGTTTTATGTTCTGTGAAATTTTTTATCAGCTTAATTTTAAAACAATAGCCTGCAACCAACATAAAAAATTCTTCACAGGTTTGTTTGATTTGAAGGCTGCATCTATGAAAGTATTCATAAAGAAAGAAGATAGTTGTCTATTCTTTCCGGATTATAGTAAACACCCCTCATACGATTTTGTTAGGAATCAAATTTTGAGGAAAGTAAGATACTCACAAACCAAGGAATATCATCAAAGTAACTAGGAGTAGGGTAGGCTGACCATCAGATATCTTCTATTTGCAGGGTTCTGCAACCTGCTTGACCTAATGTCTGATGATCTGAGGTAACAATAATAGAAATAAAGAGGAGCTTGACCTAATGTCTGATGATCTGAGGTAACAATAATAGAAATAAAGAGGAGCTGATGTAACAATAATAGAAATAAAGAACACAATATATGTAATGCACTTGAGTCATCCAGAAGCCATCTCCACCCCCACCCCCAGTCCCTGGAAAAAACTATGTTCCATGAAACCAGTCCCTGGCACCAAAAATGTCGGGGCCACTATTCTAGAAGATTTAAACAGCTGATTTCAACTGTTAGAGGGTTGTATTGGAGAAAAAACACTATAGCATGGTGAATACAGTACATTACTTGGCATCTTAAAATTTCGTATTTGTATTTTTGGTATACTCCACACATTTCATGTGCAAATTGAATAAGTTTATTTTCCTGGATACTTTTGTCTATTTTGTTTTATAATCGATTGGATTAGATGGTCTCTAAATTCCCTTTATCATAGATTCTTTACGGATGGTGATAAAATCTATAGATTCTTTCTCAAGAAAAACGCACATGCCTTCAGAATTGTGCCTGAAATTTCAAGTGATTTCTAGACATTCTCCATCCTTGCAACTCATCTGTGACTCCCTGAAAATCTCTGCTTTAATTGGATCTGAATCACCTAATCAGAGTTAATAGTTTATTTCCATTAGCTTCATAGATCTCTGCAAAAAAAGAGTGTTTGAGAATAACAGTGTAGGTGATCACATATCTTTTGCAGCATAATCACCTCAAAATGTAATGGCTTGAAACAATAGTTATTTATCATATCCCACCATCCTGCAATGTGGGCAGTTCTGTAGCTCTAAGTGAAGTCAGCTGGAGCACTCACTTAGATGTATTCAGCTGGTGTTTGAGTTGGGTCAGAAGGTCAAAGGAGGCTTTATTCACTTGTCTGGCACTCCTGCTCAGTCACGTCCGACTCTGCATGACCTCATGGACTGTAGCTTGCCAGGTTCCTCTATCCATGGGGCTTTTTTCAGGCAAGAATACTAGAGTTGGTTGCCATTTCCATACCACTTGCTTTATCCTGTGGTCTCTCTGCCTGGCAAGAGTGAGCTTCCTTCCAGAACTTTAGGATCCTTGAAATTCTTATATAACGCATGCCTTTTCAGAGTGTGTGTTCCATGAAAACAAGATCCAAGGTGCAAGCACTAATCAAGCCTGTGCTTGCATTACACATACCAATAGATCATTTGCCATAGACAGTCACGTGACCAAGTGCAGCCTCAGTATGGCTGTGGAGACGACATGAAGGACATGAGTATTCTAGGTATGGTTTAATGGGGGCTACCAATAGGAATCTTTGTTTGTTTGTTGTGAATACGTTCCCAGAAAATGATTTATCTTGGAAAATACTGATTTTTCAATCAATACAGACATTTCAACAAAGGCTGAAGAGTATCTTATAGGAGATAGTGTACAGGCCATTGCTACACTGAGATGAATAAGATTACCTCTGTGATCATAAGACCAGATCAAAGAAGACTCCAGATTTTGAGCCAACCTGACTAGGGAAATAGTAGTGATATTAACATTAATAGGGACATCAGGCAGAAGTTTCAGATTGGGAGAATGGTAAATGTGGATAGATTGCCTTTATTTTTTTCCATAGAGAAGAAAGAGATAATCAAGAAATAATGATCCTTATTCTTCCCTGTCTTAGGTTGGATGTCGATATAACTGAACTTCACAGTTGGATTACTCGTTCAGAAGCCGTGTTGCAGAGTCCCGAATTTGCAGTCTATCGGAAGGAAGGCAACTTCTCAGACCTTAAAGAAAAAGTCAAGGTTATGCATTAATTTTTATGTATTTTTCTAACTTTTGCTGCTTGTAAATCCTGTGCTCTGAACTCTGTGATTCTCTTAGAGTTGAAAAGATTAACATGGTATGCTATAATGCTTTTAAATATATCTTTAAAATATGTTTTACATATCAGGTAGAATCAAAGTATAGCCTAGAGAAGTCTTTCCTGATCCTGCTGTGACTGCCCAGGAATACTTTTTGTTAACCTTCTTTAACTTTTATATTATTTAGCTGTGAATTAGCTGCAGTCCGTGGGGTCGCTAAGGGTCGGACTCGACTGAGTGACTTCACTTTCACTTTTCACTTTCACACATTGGAGAAGGAAATGGCAACCCACTCCAGTGTTCTTGCCTGGAGAATCCCAGGGAAGGGGGAGCCTGGTGGGCTTCCGTCTATGGGGTCACACAGAGTCGGACACGACTGAAGTGACTTAGCAGCAGCAGCAGCTATCAGCTTAATAATGGTCTATTTATAAACAGTTTCAAGAAAAAGGAATTATGATTATATTGTTAATAATTTAGTTTTAGAGTTAAAATGAAGGATAATATGTGTAGTAGAAAATAGCAAAATGTCTTATTTGAATGTACTTATATGAAGGTAAATTCTTTGTTATAGTTTTTTGAGGGAAATTCTACAAGTAGAAAATTACTTAGAGAAGATGCACTGTATGTTTTGGAGTTCATGTGACAGACATATTGACCCACTGAAAGTATGAATCACCTTGGATAGACATATTATTAGCTAATTAACATTTTTATCTATCTGAGCAATCTACTTATCTATATGCCATCCTATTTCGGTATCTTAAAATAACTTTGATCAAGCAGGAAGATTGAGCTCTAGCATTTTAAGACTGTAAATTCAAAAGTTTCCTGTTATCATATGGTTGCCTAGAAGCAATTTACATTTAATCAATAGTGTCAGCATGAGAGACTGAAAGTGCTAATATATATATATATACACACACAATATTGTATGAGTGGTTTTCTGATGCCTGGTTTGTCACCTTTATCAACTTCTCTCATATTCTGAAATAACAACATCATTCTTAATTGCCTACTAAAATAAGATATGGAATTATTTACATAGACATTTCCTTCAGGCTAAATATATATATATTAAAAAATCCTTGAGAGAAATACAAAGCAATGATGATGGATATGCAGTTTATGCATACATTAATTTTCTTGCTTCTTCACCTGTCCATTTATGTAGGTTATTTTGAACACATGGGAGGCCCATCTCATGAACTTGAGTGGTATTAATTCATTTTTAGGCATCCATTAAAAATGGCTAAATATCACTCCCTCTTTTTTCATCTTTCACTTGAAGTAATAAATCAATGAAGCAATCAAGCACTTTCACCCAGTTAGCATATCCTAGGACAGCATCCCTTCAGTTTTATATATTTTTAAATCTGACAGAAATGTTCTTTCTCTATTAACCATGTGTTTTATCCGTATAATTAACATAATACACTTATTTAAGAGTTGAGTTCTAGGGACTTTTCTACTGACAGTGTGTACTGGACAACCAGTATTGGCATCACCTGTGAGCTTAGAACTGTAGAATTGTTTTCAGGCTTGATAAATCAATTTGCATTTAGAAAAGATCCATAGAAAAGGTTTCTGTGTCTGTAAGGGTGCACCCTCTGAGACTTTACTAGACTCCTGGATGTTCCTTCATTCATTTTGTTAATGTTGCCACAGTTCAGACTTTCCAGCTGATTTTACAGGTATAGAGCTACTCAACTTCTTGAACTGAGCACATGGTAATGTAAGTTAGGAATTACAGCAGAACAACCTCTCTTTTTTTTGTTGTTTTATTTATTTTTGGCTGTGCTGCGTCTTCATTGCTGTGCAGGCTTTTTTCTAGTTGTGGTGAGTGGGGACTCCTCTCTAGTTGCACTCTGTGGGCTTATCATTGTGGTGGCTTCTCTTGCTGCAGAGCATGGGCTCTAGGCATGTGGGGCTTCAGTAGTTGTGGTTCCCTGGCTCTGCAGCATGGATTCAATAGTTGTGGTGCATGGGCTTAGTTGCTCTGCCACGTGTGGGATCTTCTCAGACCAGGGATCAAACCCATGTCTCCTGCATTGGCAGGAGGATTTTCTACCATTGAGCCACCAGAGAAGCCCCAAACAACCTCTTCTTAACATAAAGTGATTTTATACCTCTCCAATGTTCTCCTGAAAGCCTTCCTCCTAGCTGTTCAGGTCAACAGGCCTTGGGCTCTTCCTGGAACCTAGACTTATCAGATCAACTTTTCGCCAAGTTCTGTTGGAAATCTTCAAGCCAATTAGTTTGTTTCCATTATCTCTGTAATTTGTGTTTGCCGCTATGAATATAGGAACCTCTATTCACCTGTCCTTTCTTATATCCTCATCACTGTGCTCTTCTGTACTCTTCCCTCTGTCTTACTTCCTCTTCTGTGTGCTTTCTCACACTCATTCACTACTTTACACTCAGAAGCCCTTCTTCTAAAACAAACTTGCTGTCCCGTAGACCCATTCTGTTCATACACAGAAAAGACTGTACCCATGGATCACCACAAAGACTAATGACTCACTCCCCCACTCCTTTGCAATTGCTAGTCTACTTACTTCTCAGGGTCGATTCCAAAGATACCACTCTTATGTAAAACTCTCTCATTGTGTTTCATGTCAAGTGGCCATCTGCCATTCACCAGTTTATTCTGTTGTTTTCTGATGCCAAAGTCTTCAATCTCCTCCACCCAATTTGTGCCTTAATCCTTAAAAATCTCAATTCATTTGGGCTGTCTTGCTGTCTCCAAAAGCTTCCATTTCTCTCATCTCCTCAATTCCCCTTCCCACTTGAACTAACAATACCTTAGACACTTCATTACTCCATTTCTAAACTTCCACACTTTAAGAGACTCATCAGCACTTCTTCCTAAGCTTTCCATACTTTCCTAGTACATTTCTCAACTTCTCTCCATAATTACTTCAAATTTTAGTGGATCTCTTAAACTTTCCCCCACCATTTAGAGTAGGTGAAGTTCCCTCTTATTTTAGTTAAAATAGTATCTCTTATATTTCATGTATTTGTGTTCATGGTCTCCTTCTTTTCCTCTGCCTCAGTGGAAGAGACTGCTTTGACTCCTTAGGGCTAATCCCAGTGCAGGGGTGTTGTTCAATGTCTCCCCTGTCTGTGTCCTCAGGATTCTGTTTTCATTTAACTCCACCTCCATTTTTTCAATCTCTCCCTATTTTCTGATGATAAAAAATTAGCCTTTAAACAGGCTGCTTTTCCATCTTTGAGAAAATCTTCCTTTCCTATAAACATATACATGTCCCCCCGACCCTTAACTTCTCTGCAGGACTAGACTCCATTAACCTCTTAGTCCTTCATGAAAGTATTTCCTCCTTTGGATTTCAGGATACTATTCACTACTATTCACCTTTTTTATGTTTTGCCCATTTGTTTCATTTTGTTTTTCCTTTAATACTGAGATGCTCCACAGTTCCTCCCTTGTTTTTCTCTGTAGATTATTCTAGTTACTTCCCATTCAAATAGCATCTATTTTCTCATGATCCCCAAATGTGGGTCTTTAGCTTATGTCTTCTCCCTAAAGCCCGGTCCAGTATATTTCATTGCCTGATAGACATATTTAATTGAGTATCTGCCTGAAAAGTTAAACTTCAATCTCCCCAGCCCTGTTTTATTCTTTGTTTTTACTGTCCCTTTTCCAGCAGCATCACCCAGATACCCGAAAGCTAACTGGGTCATCTAGATTTTTTTTTTCCTACCATTCACAAGTCTACCCTTTGACAAGTTCAATTAATCTCATTCCCTTAACAACTCTTAAAACTGTCCAATGCTCTCTATTCCTATCACCAGAACCCTGATTAAAGCTAACGTCATAGCTCACTTGGGTTTAAGATGACAGTCCCTAGCTGCCTTCACAGAAACTAATGTTGTATTCCTTTAGAGGTTTTCACATCACTTCTGCCAAAGCGAACTTATTGAAACATAGCTAGTATCTTTTTTGCCTTTGTTTATATTCATTTGAGAAAGAAGAGAGCAGCCACTGAGACCCAGGAGCTAGCTTCGCACTACCATTAGGCGGAGATGCTGGAGACTGTAGTAGTGCTTGCAGCTAGTCTGTCATGTTCTCATGTTAAATATGATGAACTGCTCACAGTGCTAACATCAGACAAGGCCACTCCATGATCATGATGGATCGCAACAGAAATGTGACCATTATGTAATCATGTCTCAGTACAGTAAAAAATACTGACACTGTCCAAACCAGAGGTCCCCAAACTCTGGGATCTAATGCCTGATGATCTAAGGTGTACCTGATGTAATAATAATAGAAATAAAGTACACAGTAAATGTAATGCACTTGAAACATTCCAAAACCATCCCCTTCCCTGGTCCAAGGAAAAATTGCCTTCCATGAAATTGGTCCCTGGTGTCTAAAAAGATTGGGGACCACTGGTCCATAGCCCCCAAAATGACCCAAATATCCTTCCTCTTCACTAATATGGCAGATCATTTCCTTTACTAACCATGGCTTTAGCCTTTCTACATTCTTCCTGCAACCTAGATAAGAAAATTTAAGATACCTAATCATAGAATCATGGATTTCTCTGGTAGCTCAGCTGGTAAATGATCCATCTGCAATGCAGGGGGACCCTGGTTTGATTACTGGGTTGGGAAGATCCCCTGGAGGAGGGCGTTGCAACCCACTCCAGTATTCTTGCCTGGACAATCCTCGTGGAAAGACAGAGGATCATGGTGGGCTACAGTCCATGGGGTCACAAAGAGTCAGACATGACTGAACGACTAAGCACAGCAGTCACAGAATCACCTTCACATCCTTACAGCATCTAATAAACGCAAAGCTTTGCTTCCTTGACCATCTGCATCACTTTACACAAGCCCAAGCCCTCTAATCTATTGTAACATCCTCTTAGTGACATACCCCAATAGTTCCCTATTACATGCCATGACTTCTTGCAACAAATAAATCAACTTTGTTAATCTACAGGTGTGTTTCTGGTAGCCTTTGTCTGAAAGCCATTGACTAAGTCAGTCTTCATGTTGCCTTTATGAGGACTGCTGCTGCTGCTAAGTCACTTCAGTCGTGTCCAACTCTGTGTGACCCCACAGACGGAAGCCCACCAGGCTCCCCCGTCCCTGGGATTCTCCAGGCAAGAACACTGGAGTGGGTTGCCATTTCCTTCTCCAATGTGTGAAAGTGAAAAGTGAAAGTGAAGTCACTCAGTCGAGTCCGACCCTTAGCGACCCCACGGACTGCAGCCTACCAGGCTCCTCCATCCATGGGATTTTCCAGGCAAGAGTAGTGGAGTGGCTTGCCATTGCCTAATTCCTTTTTACTTATCCAGAGTGATTTCTGACCATTGTTACATTTATTATAGTGTTGGTTTCTGGACTAGGGACTGAAACTTACTCTGTTTGACTTTTTTATTTTTCTTTTTCCTGTTTGTTTTGATTTGGCTTAGTTTGGTTTTGGTATCACAGTGTGTAATCTAGTGCCTGATATTTAATCTAATTAATGTTTCAGTATGTGAGTAAGTGATATTTTTTCAGTTCTGCAGACGCATTTTAAGTCAGGCTCTGCTACCAATATGAAGGATATAACATCTTCTGAATAAACATTTGAGTGAATAAATTACTTTTTCTGTCAAAGGGTAAAACTTCATTATAGAATCTTAAGTGAAAAGAAAATTAATTGCTTCTATAGTCAGAGTAGGACTCTGGGGAATGTGGAACTGACTTTCATATTAATTAGAGAAGATGTCATGAAAGGAGGCGTCTTTTAAAGAGAGGCTGGTAAGAATGAAGACAAGAGGTTGTAACTGATTTTAATCAGCTTATTGAAGAACTATAAACTTCTCTTTTCTGTATACTACATGTCCTCCTTTCTACCAGCATCTCTCTAATGTTTTTATTTAGTCACTAAGTTGTGTCTGACTCTTGCGACGCTATGGACTATAGCCCCCCAGGCTCCTCTGTCTATGAGATTGCCCAGGCAAGAATGCTGGAGTGGGTTGCCATTTCTTCTCCAGGGGATCTTCCAAACCCAGGGATCAAACCCAGGTCTCCTGCATGGCAGGCAGATTCTTTACCTACTGAGCCACCAGGGAAGCCCATATATTTATATGTTTTATATATATATATATATATATATATATATATATATATATATATATATGTAAGAGGGAGGCAGAGAGAGAGGGAAAGAAAGAGATTGACTGATTGACTGATTTAGAACCATGGAAGAGGAAGAAAGAGTGAAGATGCTGAAACATTTGAGAAAATCTGAGAAAAAAGCAATCTCCAAGATTTTTGAGACCACTAAAATGTTGTTATACTTATTCTCTAGTGGGTAACAAAACATTCCCACATGTCAGCATAGCCAAAGATTTTGCACAGTCTGAAAATTCAGAAATAACTTAATTAGGGTACTTGAAAATATGATACTCTATACTTGCCAATGGAGAAGGAAATGGCAACCCACTCCAGTATTCTTGCCTGGAGAATCCCAGGGACGGAGGAATACAAATGGAATTACTACTGAGTCCAAAGAATCCTGATTAGTATCATAGTCAAGAAACATTCCTTTGTCTTTTGTTCAGTATCAGTTCTCCATTTTACAGTCTCCAGTAAGAATTTAGGATCGTGATCCTTATGAGATTGGTGTCTCTGTTGCCTTGCTATTTCATTTCATTTCTATTAAATTCAGCATCGTCTAGTCTCAAAGTTTTATGTCACTTTTTCTTGGAGCCCAGGATATCTTAGTGAAGATGCCAGAAATGTTTCCGGAATTTTTGTTTGGTAGGCTGTTGTCGGGAGTTTATACTCACTCTTTTTTTTAATATGTTATTTTCTTCATTATATTGTAAGTACCAAGGTGAGATTCTATTGTTTTGACTTGGTGAACTTTACACAGTACACTTTGTTTTCTGTTTGAGCCATTGTTTATTCCTGTTATCAGGACTTCGTAACAATCCTGTTGGAGAGAGAATTGTTGTGCACAACTCTCAATCTAACCTAAAGTTTCCAGGAGACTTTAAAACTGAATCCACCTTTACTTTTCAGAGCTTGTAGCCCCTAAATCCCTGGGCTGGTTGTTTGACCACTATATCTTTAGCTACCAGGATTTGTTATGCATGTATACCTTCTTAGAGATTTTGAACTGAGGGTAGGTGGTAGAGACCATAACATTGTATCTGGAGGTGTTATGCTACGATAGACCTCACTTTTTTATGCACCTACAGTATACCAGACCCTGTTCTAGGCATTGGAGATAGCACAAAGAAGGGAATGCATAAAGATACATGACCTTCTACAGTTGATCTGCCTGTGGGGAAGATGGAAATTAAGCAGATTAATATAGAATGTTACTGATAAATGCCAAAGATGAAAATGAAGTCGGAAGAGAGCTAAGAATTGTGTGTGTGTGTAGATAGAGTGGCAGTTGAAAGCCTCACTGGGAAGGTACCATTTAATAAAGATTTAATGGCAACGCACTCCAGTGTTCTTGCCTGGAGAATCCCAGGGACGGGGGAGCCTGGTGGGCTGCCGTCTATGGGGTCGCACAGAGTCGGACACAACTGAAGTGACTTAGCAGCAGCAAAGGTAGTGAATTGAAGAATGGATGCATACCTGAGATAGGAGCATTTAAGGCAGAGAGAAGGGTAAATGCACAGACAGAGGAGGTAAGAGAGTGCCTTGAGGATGAGAGAGCAACAAACAGTATGTCTGGGGCTGAAATATCAAGGTGTTGAGTAACAGAAGAGGTCAGAGAGGGTAGGGAGATGATGGTTGGGTGAGTCCATGGTTAGGCTTTGAGCTTTTGCTCTGAGTGAGAAGGGAACTTCTGGAGAGTGGGCTGGCTTCCTCTGTCATCTCTGTTGAGAATGTATCATTAGGGGGCAAAGGCAGGAGTAGGAATACCATTTAGTAGGTTATTCTGAAACATCCAGACTCGTAGAGATGATGGGGGTCTTTCAACTAGTTCAGTAGTAGCGAGTACAGTTGCAGCATCGCTTTCTGGATGTATTTTGAGGTGAGAGTCAGTAGGGTTTTCTTATGGATTGCCTGTGGGGTTTGAGATAAAGTCAAGAAGGATGCAAAGTCATTGGACTGAACGAATGTAAATATAAATGGAGTCCAAGAACATGCTAAATGTAGAGTTTTGGGAGATGAGGAACCAGCAGGGCAGACTGATTAAGGCAGTCTTTGAGGCTGGAGGAAGTGTGTGCTCATAGTTTGGAAGTCACATCAGTATTCCCAAGAAGGGACTGCTCTGAACCAAATTATCCTGCTAAGTAAGTTGAGGACTGAGAATCAACCAGTGACACTTTCTGAATGTCAAACAGCAGAAAGCAGTGGGGACAGCCTTCGAATCAACTGAGAATAGAATGACTTCAAAATTTTGATTACCTTCATTCCTGTCTCTTTGCTACCCTAAATTTTTTCATTTTATTTTTAGTCAACCATCTATAGCTGTGTATGAAATGAAAGTTGCTGGACTCCTCACTAACGTCTTCATACTTCTCAAGGCACATTTGTGCCAGTATTGCTCTTTATTTTCCAATATTCCTCTTTAAAGTGATGTAACTTATCAGAACTCAGGTATCATGTAACACGGACAAATACGAAGAGGCTATTAAACAGCTTCTTAAACCTTTATCTCTGTGCCTCAGTTACTCAGTTTGCATGGAATATACATCGCCTATGGAGTATAGTGGTTGGGCTGTACACAGTTGCCAGTCAGCTTACAGACTGTCAGTGTACATATCAAGTGACCAGGCATTCCTTCTGATACCTTGGTGCCCATGCTGCATTAATATTTTGAATACCATCTCTGATGACATCCAAACTATCAGGTTATCTTTACTGGGAGCTGGAATCACAACTGTTCAAATCTATTTGATTCATCTTCATTGAAATACCCCTGGAAGCAGCAGAGTATGTTTGAGAGACCTTAACTTGTAATTAGATCATCAGGGGTCTAAAGCTTTCTACTTCTGTGATCTTTCTTTGTTTGTTTTTGGTCATGCCAGGCAGCTTGTGGGATCTTAGTTCCCTGACCAAGGATCAAATCCGTGCCCCCAGCAATGGAAGCACAATGTCCTAACCACTGCACCACCAAGGAATTCCCTTTACCTCTGTGATCTTGGATATTTGATAATCTTATTGGCACTCAGTTTTATCTTGTGTAAAATAGGAGAAAATAATGCTGATTCTATCTGATAGAATTACTGTGAAACACATATAAAATAATGCACATACACAGTAATTTGGTACAGTGTTAGGCACTCCATTTTTTCTCATGTTTATGTCAGTGTTTTCAAATCTTTCACAAATTTCCCTGTGTCTCACTTTCCTCCTCTGTCAAAATGGGAGAGTAATAGTACCTACTCCAGAGATTATTGTTTTGTTGTGGTGATGATGCTGGCTATTGTTACATAAATTAGAACAATTGGAATAATATGGCTAACCAAGCAAGGTTTATTTAAGCTCAAATATTGCCCCCAAGATATTCAATTATCTTTGTCTCTCTGTTAGTAATACTAATTGATTATTCCATTAGATGCTTAGAATAAAGAGATTATTATCATGACATTTAGAAGGCCATTAATAATTTCTTTTCATTATTTATAAAGACAACATGGTATTCTGATTCTACTCTTTATATAATTTCACATATTAAAAAAGCTCAATATAGATAAAATAGAGGCCACTCTGATAGAAAATGGTAATTCTAGAACTGTCGAAGAACACAGTTTGTTCTCATTGTCCTTGTTGTCATTTTGTTATAATACGAGTATTTATTGTCTCTTTTTTTTTGTCCTGATGTAGTTAAAATTTGAGACACCTCAAATCCTGCTGTAGC
Source organism: Moschus berezovskii (assembly GCF_049115385.1). NCBI lineage: Eukaryota > Metazoa > Chordata > Mammalia > Artiodactyla > Moschidae > Moschus > Moschus berezovskii. The sequence continues at coordinate 30,438,229 of NC_142488.1, read as the reverse complement.
TCTTGATAGTGGGAGTATTTGAATGTCATATATTTACTTAGAATATGCATATTTTTCTCTGAGTCCTTTGCAAAGAGCATTTATCTTTTAATGGAGAATAAATTTAAAGCATTAGGAAACATGTGGCAATTAGACGTGAAGGACAGAGAATTTAGAAGACAAAAGTTGAGGATTAAGAAAATGTGAATTTTAGAGCTTCGTCTAGGTTCTTATCATTAACAGTGTATTGTGGCTCCTTTATTTTCATGGGCCTTTCAGTTCAAGTGGCAAGCTAGAACCTTCCATTGTTGTGCACATACTTTTGTAAACAATTCAGTAATGTCTTTGTGAAACTGACTTTCAAGATAACCCAGAAGGTTCACCTGCTAATTGGTATGGGATCCTGGGAACATATAAATCCCCAAGCACCACAGTCTGTGTACTTAGAAATTTTCAAGTAGAATCCAAGATACTAAAATGTTTCTATAACCTTTGGAGTTTTGGTACCAATTACATGAAACTGTTCTCATTTGCTGCCCTTGATGCCATAATTTAAAGTGTTTATATTCCAGCTAGGCTATAAATACTTTTTTAAAAAGACTGGCATTTTATAGTATTTTATTTCACTTACTTTGCTAAATTTTGATTAGTTTTAATGTATATTACGTTTTTCCTGATTGATGTATTCTATTATCTATTAGAATTTTGCTCTCTTTGACCTTGAATCCAATAATCCTAGTTCATGGAACTCTTTTTAAAATAAATTTAAAGAATTCTATTCAGTTGTGGCTATTTCTTTAAATTGGAGACTCTTTTAAAATATTTAGAAATATATGGATTATTTTATGAGCATTCCCAGCATTTGATATGCTTGGAGAATCGTCCAATTTAGATGATTGCTTACTTATCTGAAAGTATTTTTAGTGTTGCCATATTGTTTATATCTATACTTATGCCTGCATATCTAGATCTGTGTGTCTATCTTTAACTCTTTGCTTTCAGAAGGAAGACACTAGATCTGCAATTCCAGTTGACACATTGTAGCTTTAAAAATTTAAGTCAACTTAGATTAAATTAAAAGCTAATATACCCAGTTGTACTTGCCCTGTTTCAAGTGCTCAATAAACAAGCACATGTGGCTAGTGGGATGCCGATACAGACTATGTCCATTCTTGCTGAAAGTTCTACTGAACAATGCTCCTCAGAGTGTGCATGTATCTATCATATGCTTCCCACCTGTACTCCAGTATTAAAATCTGGAATATTTGTTTAAATGCCTATATATCTAAAACCTTTACAAAACAGTCTGATGTATAAAAACCTGGTGCCAGAAACTCAAGTGAAATCTTTGTATAAGGTGACTATTAAATCATAGAAGTATTGCTCTCATTATATGTTTAATATAGCTTGTTTTTTCTGCAGATAGTTTCAGGACATATAACATTGTTATAGCCATAGCTTTTTAATGACTATAGTAATATAGTTCTACTGAATGATAGCTTAGAATTGATGTCTCTGTAGAGGCATTATTTGCTAAGCTCAACAGTATCAAATATTACATTTTGTTAAGTAACTGTGTTTCTGTTGTTTAAAAGTTAACTTTGGTTAGGAGAAATGAGCAAAGGGATTTAGGAAGCTTTATGAAACTGAATTTCTTTTTCCTTGAAATGGGAGTACTTTGACAATTTTAGAAAAATTAACCTGCAGTCTATTTAGATAAATATGGGTTTTTTTCCACTAAATGATTTATGCTAGTATACTTTTTCCCATTGTGTATACTTATTGTATTTTCTGTTTTATTTTTAATAAAGAATATATACTGATGTTATTAGGAACAATTTCAGTGGTGTATTTTTAAAAGGTAAATTCCACTTTAATGATCTAACAGTTTATCATTTCATGGTTTGTTATGATTTGACTTTGGTTCTTTTGAGGGGGGCAGTCTTAACTTATAATGCCTCAGAAACTATTAGCTCAAAATTGTTAACAGTAGACATCTTAATTTTTTAAGAAACAACTCAGTATGAAAATGACTTGTGCTTCATTGCCATTTTGATGCATCTATTGCCAAGAACCTGAGAAAATAATCTTTAGATTCTCATGATAAACTGACAGAGTGAAATATCTTAAGGCTTAAAGGGCAAGTAGAAGTTATAATTACTGTGTAGTTTCACAATCCTTGTACTGAATGCTCACCTTTGCTATCATGCTGCAGGCCATAGAGCGAGAAAAAGCCGAGAAGTTCAGAAAACTGCAAGATGCCAGCAGATCAGCTCAGGCCCTGGTGGAACAGATGGTGAATGGTAATTACACGGAGTTGATTTAGATAATCTTCTTAGGGATTTGATAAACACATAGGTTCATATTTATCAGCTGAATTATATCAGACAATCACTTCCTGAATGAAAATTTAAAGTGAGTTTGTGAGCTTTTTATTATCGTTTCTTAATGCAAAGCAAATTATTTGAGGAAATTCAACTTTGAGTCCAATGGAAGAAAATGAGATGTGGTAGAATATTTTATTAGTCCATTGCCGAGAAATCAATTTTAGTGCAAAGTCTGCTTACATTTGTCGAAATGATTTAAGAAAACAAGATTTGCAGAAATAAATGGAAATGTAACCAATCATATGATATATGTAAAGTGATTATAATCAGATTTAAAATAATTTTGGAATCTATTTTTCCCATACCTATTTGCTAATAATATATTTGACATTTTCTGTGTTGTTTTCATTTTTTAACTTATTTAAAAAGAAAAAAAGGTTGCCTCAGGGGAACTTTTTTTTAATTTCAATTATTTTGGGTGAGGTAAAAGTACAAATTTTAAATGAATTAAAATTAATTTTTGCTAACACTTGGTACCCCAAGAACTGTCTGAACAAAATACTGTTGATGTCAATTATAAACAAAGTTCTTTCCAGTTTTCATTGTTATACTACCGTATTCATTTCTAGATGTAAGTAGTTTATGAAAATCAGTGTGTGTATGTGTGTAATTGCTCATTCGTGTCTGACTCTTGCGACTCCATGGACTGTAGCCTGGCAGGCTCCCCTGTCCCTATAATACTATTTCCAAACAAGGTTATTTTTTTAAGAATATGTTTATAAGAATATAATAACCAAATGTAACAAATGTGTTTTTGTTAGGCATGTCAGCTTTTTCCAGTACCTGCCTGCATTCTGAGGCATAAATTCTGTGTTTGAATTATTTTTTGCTTTAATTGCCATGTTGGCATTAAAAAATTCAGTGATCTTCCTAGGAAATCAATTCATTTTTTTCCTTCTAATGGGCCCCATGACTGTATTTGGTTAAAAATAAAAGCAAGCAAATATGACAGCTGACGGTTAGGTTAACAAGTTAAACAATATATAGAAGATGAAAAATATAGTTGTTTAGATACATGTTTGCTGGGCAGTTTAACTGATGAGTTTGACAACGGCATATTCATATTACATAAAATTATATGATCTAAAAATATCCTTATACTGTTATATAATTTCCCCCTAGTAACTGCATTATCACTTTTTCATTTTTATAAACTGATATAAAATCTATACTTTTACATGGTCTCTACTTTAAATGGCCTTGGTTCATAATCAAATATAAAGCAAACCTTAACTCAGATTATCTGATAGTAGTATGCACTGAATTACTCAAAAAATAGAACCTACCTGCCAATGCAGGAGACTTAAGAGACGCAGGTTTGATCCCTGGGTCGGGAAAGTCCCCTGGAGAAGGAAATGGCAACCTACTCCAATATTCTTGCCTGGGAAATCTCATGGACAGAGGAGTCTGGTGGGCTACAGTCCTTGGGGACATAAAGATTCAGACACGACTGAATGACTAAACTAAAAAAATAAGTTAAAATTAGAAATTAAAGTAATGATGTTTTTATTTTTTTTAATTTTTATTTATTTATTTTTTATTGGAGGCTAATTATTTTACAATATTATATTGGTTGGTTTTGCCATACATTGGCATGAATCCACCCCGGGTGTACATGTGTTCCCCTTCCTGAACCCCCCTCCCACCTCCCTCCTCCCTTTATCCTCCCTCTGGGTCATCCCCGCACACCAGCCCCGAGCATCCTGTAACATGCATCAACCCTGAACTGGTGATTCGTTTTTAAATTGAAGTTATATGCAGGGTTAAAGGGCTTACCAGGTGACTCAGCAGTAAAGAATCTGTCTGCAAGGCAGAAGATGCAGGAGATGCCATGGGTTCAATCCCTGGGTCCGGAAGATCCCCTGGAGGAAGGTATAGCAACCCAGTCCAGTATTCTTGCCTTGGAGAATCTCATGGACAGAGGAGCCTGTCAGGCTACATTTCATAGGGTCACACAGAGTCGGACACTACTGAAGTGATTGAACACACATGCACGGGTTAAAATGATCATATGATTAGTGATAACATAATTTTCTAGATTATTTCCCTCATAGCTCAAAATTTTGGAAGTATGAAGAAAAATCATGATCTTTACTAGGTCTTTAATAAATATTAATTGGCCGATTAAATTCTATTTAGCAAGGCAAAATTAAGGCAGTATTTGAGATAACGACATTGGTAATTTCAGTCAGAAAATAATAACACTTCTGAAGGAAAATTCTAATTTCTGTAGAATGCAAAGAGCAGTAAGGGGTAGGGGGTGCAATTTGAGACATTCCTCATTGGATGACTATATTGATCAAATTTTAAGCTTCTCATCTGTTCTGTTAATGACTATTTGGTGTAAGTGATACATGATTAATTTCAGATTTGGGCTATAAATAGAGCATAGTTCCAATGTGCTCCATTCAATCA